>NW_004949103.1:16542157-16561187 GCF_000317375.1 Microtus ochrogaster
GAGAGAGAGAGAGAGAGAGAGAGAGAGAGAGAGAGATTCCAGTATCAGAAATGATCATCAAACTTCATTTGGGTTTATGAAAAGACCATCATTGCTGGGAAGCCTGATTTGACGATCTCCTGGAGACCCAGTGTCTCTGCTGGGACAATTAAAAAGCATTCCCTTCTAAGTAGCTAAGCAGAACAGAACTCTCCCGGCCTGCGGTGGCTGCTAACAATGCTGTCACCCCCACTTTGTTTAGTCAGCGTTTGTTCCTCAATGACTTTCTTCTCCTGCTATGTGCTTAGGTTACCGATAGAAATCCGAGTGTCTGCTAACGCAGAGCATAGCTCTGTGAAACACTGGCTTCCTACCTTCTGCTCTCCCAGAATTGACCTTCGCACCAGGGTCCTGAAGGTAGAGCTTCATGCGATTTCACGCTCCATTCGAGATCTGGTGGAAGGGTTTTTCCACATGTTCCTGCATTAACATCCGCAACTCAGATTTTTTTTTTCTCCTACACAAACAGCATCCTTTCAGGGTTCCTCAGGCACCTTCCTCACTTGACCTACCTAATTTAGAGAAGTCCCCAGTGCCATCGTGGTCACAGTGTTGTTCTGTGACAGCTAAAACATACGCATACATTACTGCTGACATTTAAAAACATCCCTAGCAGTTTGTGTGAGGACACGGTAAACAGATGCTATGGGATTTTTTACCCATTATCAGTCATCTCTGAAGACTGCAGTCAAGTGACAGGTTTTTGAGACTTCTCGGGCTAACAGCAAGAGATTTATTTTTAATAGAATATTGATATTATGGTACAAAATGATATTTGATGTTTACTTTCCCCCCTCCAGCAATGCAGTTCAGTTTGGTGGGTTACTGTGAGGCCCAGGTACCCTCTAGACTCTCCTTAACTCTGTTGTGGCATTTTTTTTCCTGGGGAGGGGGGAGTCGCAGACTTTTATGAACTGTCTGATTAAAGCGGCTCCATCTGAATGCAGATTAAAAGTTCCAACACCTGAGAGCTCAAATCCAATGAATATTTATACCCCAAACCAGCAGATGAATACACTCTAAATCTTCAAATGCAAGTCTAGTCATGGGTTTTATCTTATTTTAGGACTTACTTTTTATTAAAATGAACTCTTGCATATTTACACTACAGAAATAAATGTTATTTGCAAGCACAATGCAGTGGAAACCTTACAGAATGCACGACCTGGGGGAAAGTAACTTTGCTCTTCGGGCAAAGGTTTTCTTTCTTTCTCAGGTTTTCCTCCAAGAGGAGTTTTGGTATAATTGGAGACCCAGAAAATACAATCATTTGGGGAGCATATTTGTTTAGTGACCCCCCCCCAAAATCGTACGGGACCTTCTCCGTAAGACCAAGATCATGTTGATTTAACATTTGCTCAGCATCATCTTAACAAGTTGATTTGTCTCTCTGTCAGGTGGCTTAACACATTTTGGGTTTATGTTGAATGTCCCAGCTGACAGTTGCCAGGTGCTCCTTGTACTAGAACAAGGACCAGACTCGAGATGTACCCCCAGGTGACCATCTGATCCTCGGTCTCTATTAGAGTACATCCATGCTGGCTATGTGAATGCTCATCTCGAAGAACAGGACCAGTTTGCACAGTCAGACAACGGTCTAAAAATGCCCATACTACAGTTCCTTACCTGCCTTCTTCAGGAACCCAGTGGAGGTAAATATTGTCACGAAATGACATCACGAGGTTAGTAAATGATCCCCAAACAGGTCTGAAGAAAAATGTTTCATCTTAGCCCAGGCTTCCCCTAGTCCCCCCCACAACCTTTTGCTGTTTGCCAAGATATAAGAGGCCCCCAAACAGAAGGCCAAATGGGCTCATCAGAATTAACTTCTGGTTGAACCCACGGGCATCTGGAGACACCCATCCCCTTGCATTCCGAGGGCTCAGAATGTGCAAATCTGCCATTCCACCCTGACTTACTCCTTCTTTTTCATAAAGTAAGCTCAAAGATGGATGTTTACAAATCCAACCAGTCGTCATTTCTTCATTTTAATGCTTAAACGCTTCATTTTGATTGCTGTCTTTTTGACATTTTACCAAGGAAATATGTTTGTGTGTTCGCAGTGCCATTGAATCAGCAATTAGACCTCCATATTCCAGATGTCAGGAAACTTTTCAATGCATCTCCCAATAAAATTTATTTCTGAACTTTGAGAAAGACAAAAAAAGAAGTACTTTGTATAAATTAGGCATATTATCCTCATTTTTCTAATTGCTGTGTGTACACAGTGAAGGCTTCTGAAACTACTGATTCAAGGATTTTCCATAATTCTACATAATAATTTTTCTTGCGATATTCCATACAAGTTTTAATGGGAACCATGTATACATTTTGGTTCACTAAGTTTCTTCAGGTGGAACAGGCTTCATGGCGTGAATTTGTGCTGCGAGCCGCACCCTACAGTTTACATCCACGGGAGTCTTCAAAAGCCTTGGCCTTCTAAAGAACATGGGAAAGTGAATGTTCAAAACAAATGAGAACAAAATGGAATTCTTGTCTCATCCATACCTGCACCGAAACAGTTAAGTTCCTAAGTTCCTTTCTGCAGCCCTGGTTCTGACTCTTGTCTCCTACACAGGCCAGCTCAGAAGCAGTATTTCTGTAACCCAGTGGCTAGCATATGTCTAGATGCTTAGAGCAACACAATGCCATCGTTTTCCTCTGGCAGACCTTGGTGAATGACAGACTGCTTCTCAGCCCTTTGCAACAGCTCCTAATGAACTCTTTACAAACCACAATAAACCCAAACGGCTGCACAACTGGCATCCTGGCAAGACTCGGGCATTTCAGTCAAGTGAGGAGCTATCTCCACGAGGCACATCTTGAGGAAACCCAGGCCTCGCTGGGTGGGAGAGAAAAGAACTGTTTCTGTATTTCTGCTTACCTGGATCCAATCATTAATTATATGTGTGCATCGCTAAGTGAACAAGCCTTGCTGGTGGCTCTCTTGCAAAAGGCCTAAGTGTGACTCTTTCTGTTTTTGCCTGTAACCTATATTCCTGGACACATTCTTCTCTTATGAGAAAAATGACACCATCCGATGTTCCTCTGACAAAGGTTTTATTTGGTGTATACCCACGTCCAGAGGATAACACCAAAGGAGTCTGATTCTCTATTCTCTATGCCATCAGTGGAAGGAGTCTGTAGATGGCTCCTTCTAGCCTAGCCCACATTCTGCACAAAACCTCTGAGCACAAAGTCATCTGTTGGAACAAAACTGCGAGCTGCCTCTTTCCAGTTAGAAGTCATACGAGAGCTGCTACTGCTCTAGCAAATTTATTTTGCCTTTCAAGGGTTTAATTGCACACAACATGGTGCAGTTTTGATTAATCCTTCAGAATTTAATATATACTCTGGGGGGTCAATATGTTGATTCTCCATGCATCGCTATCATGGGAGTAACTGGAATGCGTTTAAACACCACAGGAGGTACACTTCTCCAACTTACCTGGCCCTGCCGAGGGTAAAAAGTGTTCATTAATGACTCCATCCAGGAGGGGAGCCAGCAGAGGGAAGCGCTTCCTCCCTGACACTATTTCTGGTTTGTTTGGCAGGCACATGTCCCTTGGGGAGGTCCCAGGTGAGCCACACACTAGAATCTTCCAGGTTCATGCCCTGATCATTTTAATGAGAAAGCAGTGTCCAAATATTGGCACCTTGCATCCAGCCAACATATGGGGATGCTGTACAAGTGCTTAATTGAACTATTTAGAGACTATGAAGGGGAGAGTCAGCTGGGTCAATGAGTGCTAATTCTCTGACTTGGGGTAGAGAGGGGTCATCCAAAGGTAATAATGAGTCCACTGGCAATTTCCACAGAGGACACTCTTTAAACTCTGGGATCCATGCTTCCAGAGTTAAATGGATCATGTAGGACAGAGACACTAGGAGTGATTGCGCATATCTAACCATGTGAACATGGGTAAGAAGAACCAGAGGTGAGGCGGTAGCAGCAGCACACTTGAGAAGTCAGTGTGCCAAGTGGCCCCAGGAGAGAGGTGTGCTGCGGTAGAAGAAGAGAAACAGAACAGAGCATCAAATAGAGCACGAGGCAGATATACACAGAGAACCACATAAAGACCGAGGTCAAAGTTTCAAACTTGGGAAATAGACTTCTGAATAAAATGCAATTTGTCAACCCCTTGATCATCAACTTTAGCCTCCATAACGGTGAGGAAATAAATGTATGTTGAGTGCGATATCTAGCCAATAGCCTTACGTTACAGCCTCCTGACCTAACTAAGGCTGGTCCAAAGCAATCAGCTCCCTGCCATTCCATTCTCCCCAACCCCATCTCATAGAGACACAAAGGAAGCAGCGGCCTCAAGATCAGTTACCTAAAGCTGCTAAGAGCAAAGAAGCGGGAAGTTACCTTCCAAAATTCAGAGACCCAGCCCAGTCTCCTGGTCCACACCTAGCTTCTATACAGTTACATAAAATCATGGGTGTATGATGTATAAGTGGCATAAGAGTAGAAGCAGAATTCCCTAGGGACCAAGGGGGAGTAAGAAGAGGAGAGAGGAGTGTAGAAGGGAGGGGTAGCAGGCATGGGGACAGACATGTACTCAATATACAATGTACACTTGTGTGAAAGTGAACTTATATAATACAGTATCACGCACAGTAAATAAGTGCAATGAAAAGCGCATTAAGATGGCAGCACAGGGATTGTAGGAAACCACACTGAAGAGCCTAGAGAACCGAGTGACGTTTTGCCATGGGCAGATTCATGCCTCAGCATCACTTCAATGTTACTAAAGCCACAAACAAGGGTCAGCAGGAGACCATTGCCTCTAAGCCAAAGCTCTTTTCAAGATCCTTTCCCTGAAGGACTAGCCAAACAATCAAGTAATATCTATCTACCCCATTTTTTTTTAGCTCACCCATAGGTAAAACTATCAGATCACTCTATGATAAAATTTATTATAGCCACTAAATTCCACCTTCCACAAAAGCCATCTTCCACAAAATTGTTTCAGAACTATTTCTATGTTGTCACACAAGCATCTACAAGGCTCCTTGCCAACAGGAAACAGAAGCACCAGAAGGCTGGGATCATCATGGAAGCCAAGGTTCTGAGTATATAGCTGCCCACACCCCTGGGCTGTGTGCGCTCACTAGATTAAACCAGCTACAAAACATGCAAAAGTTAGAACAACAAACACACCGCCAGGATTGTAGTTAAACTACAATCCAATGGGGCCACCAAGTCATGTGTGCCCCTCTTGATTCCCCTAAAGAATCAGGTGACTCACCAGAGACCTAAGAATTGTGTCTATCCACCCACAACCTGTTCCGATTCAGTGTCTCGAGTTGAGTCAGGTCTCTCTCAAGCTCCAATTCTTGCCAGTTTTAAGAACCACAACCTAAGGAACAACTGGACACAGTCCAAGTGGCTGCCTTAGATGCACTAGGGTACACAGAAGGGGCACGTGTTTACTCAACATGTAAGTTAAGGTCAACAAGGAAAGGTACACTTCCTGTTCACAGATCCTTTAGGGCTGTTTGTTTTGGGGCCTCTGGCTGTTCCTGGTTAAAAACCCAAGAGCATGTGCCTAGGAATAAGCAGCTTGGTCATGTGAAAAGTCTTCTTTGCTATGAATCACGAACATCTTCCCAGTCTCACTGAATCCTGGGTTAGATAATCAGAGAGAATTCTCTACCAGTCTCTCTCTCTCTCTCTCTCTCTCTCTCTCTCTCTCTCTCTCTCTCTCTCCCTCCCTCCCTTCCCTCATAGTACAAAGGCCTTTGAGCATTTGAATGCCCCCACTTTGACCTGCAGGCTCAATTCAGCCAGAACTACCACAAGAAATCCACCCGAATGCAAAGACCCTAGTATGTGCGTGTGAATACATTTCTCCCTATCTGAAACCCCAGCAGGGACTGTCTATTAAGCAAGAGTATTGATTCTGAGACTTGTTCCTTTAACCTGCAAGACACTCAGTGGCCTCAATCCAGCACCTCTTTTAACTTCTTGTGTTTGGAGCTGTATATTGTGATCCACCAAGGGAAGCTAGCTTCTATTAGCAATGTCTCCCCTTGGATGCCGTGGAGCTCTCCAGGGCAATGTTTCATCCCGTGGATCGATGGTAGATGCAGCATGAATCCACCAACTGTTTTAACTGAAGCAAGTTACCAGGTAGGTTTTCTCCATCAACAGAAACTTCTGATAACTTTACAGATTACTTTTCCTTTCCCTTCCTTTCTCTCTTTGCTATAAAATTGTTATAATCAACAAACATTCATGAATCTGTAGAACACAAACTGAATACATAAGTTTTTTAAAGGATAAGTAGAAAGAAAAGCAGATTTTTAAAAGATTTATATTTTATTTATATATGTGCATATTTGTGTGTGTATTCACACATCCTTGTGGATGCCCACAAAGAGGCCAGAATAAGATGTTGGATGCCCTGGAGCTGGAGTTACAGGGCTTTGTAGGCTACCCAATGGGGTGCCGGGAAGCAAACTTGGCTCTGCAAGAGCAATAAGGACTCTTAAGCCCGGAGCCATCTCTCTAGCCACAAAGCAGGTATTTATATTAATTGCTAAAATTTTTCAATGATGGCACTTAATGACAAACACACAAAATTCAAGCATGGTCCTTGTCACCTGGCTTTTCCGCCAATCTCCCTGCTCTAAAGATTATGACAGTGTGCATTAGAGTCCTGAGTGTACCCTTCCATGACTGCAGACTTCTTTTCCTTAGTCCCTTCACACATAAATAAACACTTGAGCATGGAGCAGGTGAAGGACATACTCACCGACACCCAAGGGAAGAAATCATTTGTAAGCATAAATGATAGAACTGAATGCACCCAAGAAGAGGACTATGCAACACTCTGGTCCAGGGTGCCTCTGTGGGGTTAAACAAAAGAGAAGAGCCCCTAAAGCAAGGTACCTGAACACTTAGCTGAATGCCTTCTTCTAAACCACCCACTCAACCCAAGCAAGCTGGCTTCTTTCCCAGAAGTAAAGCTACGTGCTCAGGTGCTTGGGGTTCCTAGTACAGGCAGGTCTGTCTTCTGTCTTACCACCCTGGAGATCATATGGACAGCATTGCTGGGTCAGGATCCAAAAACTGCCCACAATGTCTGCCTGCTTGCCATCTGGCTGCAGGAGACACTGGGACCCAAGAGCACAGGTGAGAGAGTAAATGTGTCCTTAATATCGATGCCAAGGGTAAACAAAGCATGGTGGAGGCCAGAGCTGGAAATAAATCCATCTTCAAACGCTGAGGACATATGCAGAGATAAAGGTGGGGACAGCTATAGATAAACTTGAGTTATATTCGGGAAGGCATCTGTCTTGGGTCACCTATCTGATCACAGGTCCTGTAATCACACAGCCTCAAGACAAGAACAAGGGATTTCTTTTGTTCACAGTAATGCCGAGGAACTGTGATTTTGTGGCTGATCACTGGGCATTGCTGGGCTGAAGACATTCTGAAAATAGCACTTTCTCTGAGTCCATGCGTAACCACAAGAGGATGATAATACAATGTGCCCTGAACTTCGTCTGATTCCATCCATGCCTCCAGGAACTCCTAAAAGGCATGCCAGCCCCTTGTTGCATGAGATGCTGGATTATATGCCAAAGCCCTAAAAATAGGACTCTGCTTATGAAAGGGGGGAGACAAAGAGGTGAATCTCTTTCTTTGTGCTCACACAGCTAAGAGAGGCATGACAGAGGAATTCTTTCAAACTCTCAGTGTCTGCCAAGCATACTTATCCTCAGAAGCATGCGAGCTATGTGTCTCTTCAAACTTGTAGGCAATGGATCTTCTGCCTCACTAAGCCCTTCCCCAAAAGAAAACAAAACTAGAGACAATCCCATCTAACAGTGATGAAGAGGGTCCTCTTGACAGGCCAGACTGCCACTGTTCTCTCTCCTCTGAACCATATTGGATAATTCTCCTAACAAAAGACTAATAATGAGTTAAGAGAACTCCAGAGAAAAATAACCACCATGCATGGGATTTAAACAGCTTTTAGAGACACCAGGACCTGCTGAGCTAGGATCCTGAGAGCTGTGAGTTAGGAAGCACAATAGCAAAATGAGAGGCTGGAGAGATGGCTCAGCGGTTTGATGGCGCTTCCTACTCTTCCAGAGGACGTGAGTTCAGCTCCCAGCACCCACGTCTGGCCCCTCATCACCACCTACAGCTCCAGTTCCTGGTGATCTGATACCTTGTTCTGGCCTCTGAGGACACCTGCATACATATCACAAGCACATAAATAAAAATTAAACTACATATTTTTCTTAGCTGTGGGGCAATGAGGAGGTGTCACCCCCACATCCAAAAGACTTTGATACAATGCCAACCATGCCCTCAGTGGCTCACAAATCAGTGGTGCATTCGGTGAGGGGTGACACATTGTCTTGCCCAGAGGCCTCAGAGGCCATGTTAAATGTCCTCCTATATCGAGCTCATCCAGCCCTTGGGTTCTTAGCAGCTATGCAGCTGATACTTGAGGTGTGAAGTCTTCTCACCATCTGGGTATTGATCAGAAGTCAGCCATGCTGATACAGTTCAGCTCCAGATCTGTGGTTTACTAACCAGCAACACCATTTCGTACTTCTCAAAGTAATGAGCAGGGACTGTCAGAAAAGTGGAGACAAAGAGCCTGCCATGCAAGAAATTAATTCATGAAGGACAATTGGGAACTGCCAGGAAAATGGCACAAGGGCTCCCCCTTCGCATATCACGTATCAGAGGGCCAGCTACTGTCTTAGAATCCCCACTGTGGTGCCAAAAGTACGAATGAGACAAGGGCTATGGAAGGGAGATGAGTGTCATGTGGTGGTTCTTAACTACTTGAGAGCAAAGCCTACTGCTGAGCTTGGACTCAAGAGTAAACAGGACATCCTCGCTCATCAGGACCCAGGGATGTGACTGTTTGAAAAGAAGAAACCCGGTTTCCCACAGTGAAAATGAACAACCACGTCAGGCCAACAGGTTCTAAGAACAAATGCCAGGAAAGGGGACTAGGTTTCTAATGGAGACACAAAGTCTATTACCAAGAGGTTGAAGAACTAGGGCTTTCCGCTGAAACTTAAGACTCATAACACTAATTTGTGAAGCTTCCCTAAGACCCTCAAAAAACTATTTATCTCTCGGGCATTAATTACAAGAGAGTTGGCAAACCATATTCCACACACTCTTTTAAATCCATGTGACTTAAACAATCTGACGTCATGCTATGGAGAAGTAACTCACTCCACACATAGGTTTTAAAACCAACCTCAGTGAGGCATTCCAGGTCCGATAGTTCTGGGGTTAGAGCAAAAGAGAAAACAGGGTCATGTGTGCTGTCCTGGACATAAGCAATTTAGGATGGGTGGATATGAAGATCTGATGAACGAGGAAAGCAGGTACTACATGAGGAGGTTCTAAATACTACAGAAAAATATGAGAAGGAAATGAAGAAAGGGAGCTAGGGCTGTAATATTAAAGTGACCGTAATGGTAAAGAAAGATCCTGCCAAGAACTTGATGGTTAAGTGAGACCTAAAGCAGATATAAGCATCAGTGCAAAGAAAGACGTTTCCAGAGTGATAAGGCCCTGAGTTTGGAGCATACCTGGGAGCAAAGAGCCGAGAGGACACTGGGACTGAGATTCATCATAGCAACAGTCAAAGCACAACAATTAGGCCTATTATACGGGAAAAGTCACGGGAGAGAACTGTGAGTGTGGGGGTCAAAGTCTTTTTTTAAAAATTTGTATATACGTAATTGGGGGCTTAAAACAGGGTCTCACTAATTACCTATGGTTGTCCTAGAACTCACTGTGTAGACCTCAAACTCACAGTGATCTATCTGCCTTTGCCTCGTAAGTGATGGGACTAAAGGCGGGCACCACCACACTTGGTTTATCTATATGTGTGCCAAAATATTAACTTGAAGGGAAAAATGATGATGATGGGAAGAAGCTTCTTATTCTCTTATCTTTTATTAATTTGTTCGTTTGGAAAATGTTTGTGAAGATTCTTCTGCGTACCAGCACTGGGGGCAAATGATACACAGACCAGACAGGCCCTGGCTTCCTAGACTATAATGTTAATCTTGATGTTCAACATGACAAGATTTAGAACTGCCATTGATACAAATCTCTAGGCACATCTTAAGGGGTTGTCCCGATTAGGTAAACTCAGTTGATAAGACCCATCCTTCTATGAGACAGGGGTAGAGGACCCAACACCAAATGAGAAGGAAAACAGTGCTTAGTACAAGCATGCATCTCTCTCTGCTTCCTGACTGTGAATGTCATATGACCAGCTCCTTTCCATTCCTGCCACCATATCCTCCCCATTATCTCCTTCACTATCCTACGGAGATACAAGCCCAAACGAAACCCTCCTTCCTTGGGGACTTTATAACATCAATGAGAAAAGCAAGTAGTGCATAGACTGGCAGTGCCATCAAAGTCCAACAACGCCATGAACTGGGCCATGTACCATGGAGAATCAACAACAGCTGCAACAAAGAACATGGGACTGAAGAGAAAGTGGCAAAAGATAATGTCACTGATGACTTGACTTGAACCCACAAGAATAAAAACTTGATGGGCGAATCTAGCAAGAGTCACGGAAAGGGCTTATAAATTAATATATGAGGTGATATAAATATGATATATACTTACAATAATACTTAAATAATGAATATGACCTGTAATAGTACAGCCCTGTAATCCTAGTACTCAGGAAGCTGAGGCAGAAGAACTTGAGTTCAAAACCAACCTGGGCTATTTAGAAAGAGCATCTCACAAAAGATTAAATGTCTTCAAAGGTAGGAAGGAAGCTAGGTTCAGTCTTGGTTATATGAGTGTTTTAAGCATTTAGGTAACGCATTCACCAGTAAGCATTTATTGAGCATACATCGCACATCCACTACTGCGCTGGGAAGAGGGATATAAATATCACAGACATGGCTCCTGTTCTCAGGGAAGCTTAAGTCAAATCAGAGGCAAAACTCCCATCTCAAGAGCTGCCACTTGGCCTTACAACAAACTGGGGAAGAGCCAGCAACTCGGAAGATCCTGCCAGCATGACTCCAAGATTGCTGTGAGTTTGAAGCAAAAATAGCAGCTACACGAGTTTTCTTTAGCACTCCCCTCGCTGAAGCCCTGCGTATGTGCCTTTCGTGTATCCAGCCATTCATTCATGGGGCCCTGTTGACCACACGCCCTGCATCTCCGGAGCACTGAAAGACAAGGGACAGAGAGGGAAGAAAGTGTCCTCAGAAGGAGCTCACAGCCTATCTGCTAAGATACGAAAGAAAATAAGCGCACTATACACAGCATCCCAAGAGAGCATCGGTATGTTTAATCTTGGCATGGTTGTCAGGGGGTTTAGCAAATAAAGTGGACAGGTGTTAACTGTTGTGTTTACCTAGATGTCATAAATGTTCAAAATGCGCCCCCCCCAGTGCTATGCATGATTTATGATGTTAACTTTAGGAAGGAGTGGAGTGTCCTAAAGACACTTGGCAGAACGCTCTGATGGGGTTCTATAGTGGCCAAGGAGAAATACTGAGGGACATCTGTTCGGTAGCTTTAAGGATGATTGTCCAAAGTGCTTGTGGATCCCAGTTTTAAAGGAAGTAGCAGTGGTCCAGGCACTCTCCCCCATTCCAGTGTTGGCACTGGACGATAGCTCCTCAACACTGCCCTGTGTCTCGGCCAGGAATGCGCTTGTATTCATTTGCAAGCCTGGGGAAAGCAAAGAAGGGTGAGTGTATATGTGTGTGTACAGGGGGTCGTATACTTTCCAGTCTTCATCTGCATCCTTAGAAGCTAGGAACATTTGCTATCACGTGGTTCTCTACTGTTTTCTACAGCGTCAACACAGCTCCTCCATGGAAAAGCGAGAGCGTGGTGGATATGTGTGCACACATGTGTGTGCACATAAATGTGGAGCACAGCCCTAAGCACTTTATTTGGGCATTGAGTCCCCACAGCTCCCGTATTACCAGTTCTATTTCATGAGGCTTTTTAAAGCCACTGTTAGTATTAACAAAGAGCTACAACCAGCCAGTCCAAAGACAAACCTACCGCCATACTTGCCGCTCTCACAGTGTGACGGTTTGCCACCTGCCGAGATAGATAAGGTCATTTTACCATCTCTGCCCACAGACAATGGTACAATAAGTCAATGAATATAACTGCTGTGCCAAGGGCCACACCCTCAATCCCTTTCTCTGAATTTGTCGCTGATTATTTTCTGTAAACCCCTGGGACTCTGCAAGCCTATATAACTGGAATGATAGCTGTCACCTCAGACGTACGATGACTCTCCTTCCCAGCTTTGCTGTTTCATTTATGGGAGAGTACGCACTTTTAAAAATCACCTCATTGTTCTGTGTTGGACAGGAAAAAAAAAATAATATCACAGGCTAAGATTGACGAGTAGCCAGTATGGAGCTGCTAGAGACAACAGGATAATGCCAGATGCATAGCGAACAAAGCAAATTTAATAGTGTGGACCTTGTTTATCCTTCTGCCATCAACTTTAATGATGAGCCTATTTATGCTAAACTTCGCTACATTATCGAAGTCATTAGTGCCTGTAAGTAAGTGATAATGTACTTGAAACTTCCACGCATCTGTGTGGCTTCCTCTGAGTCTTACATTTCTGTGTTGGGAGATGCAGGACCCATAACTATTTTCAAACATTCTCCTGGAATAACAATTTGGTCTTACGTCCTGGGAAATGGATGCAGGATCAGTCCAGTTTGAGAAGGGAAGTTAAAGACATGTCTTTCACTTTAGGTTTGTAGAGAAAACTCAGGGAGTAAACTGTTTATTGTACAAACATGAGGTCCTGAGTTCAGATCTCAAATACTCACATGGAAGCTGGACATGCTGGTGCACATCTTTAGCCCTAACACTGTGAAAGGAGAGATAGGAGGCTCCCTGAGCAGTCACCCTAGACAAACAGATGGGTTTCAGGGTCAGTGAGAGACCCTGCCTCAAAAGAAAAAAGTGAAACGCTGCAGAAGATAACCAACATCAAACTCTTGCCTCCACACACGCAGCTCAGATGGGATCTGCTTGGAACAGGCACTGGGGTGTTCTTTTCAGCAAACATGTACCACTTTTGGCAGCATCCCTTCATCAGGAAAGCCTCCTTTGACCACCTTGTCTAGTTGTGCATTCTAGTGGCTCCCCAGCCCAGGACCCTGTTTTCACTACAATGTATTGTCTAATATTGTTTTGTTATGTTTAATTGCCTGTCTCCCCTTTCCAGAACACATTTCACATGGTTGGAAATAGACGTGTCATTTTCATCTCCACAGCTCCATGCCTGGAACAGGGTTCCACTCAATAATTATCTGTTGACTGTCAAGAAAGTCCACTGCTCAGACACTTTGATTCCAGGAAACAGATACCCTGGGACAGACAACCTTGAATTTTTACTTGGTCATGTTTCCTCACACCTGGGCCTCCCATCTAATCAGGGCAAGAGAAGTAAAGAAGTTAACAGTATTGCCAGGAAGAGGATAGAACGCAGGTGGAGAGGCAGGGTGTGATGTATGTCCCCAGATTCATACTCAACCCAAAAGACCAGGTTCTTCCTGGACTCACTATTGGCATGTGCCATGTGGAAGGATTGTTCCCAAGCTTCTGAACCAGAGCGGTCAAGCCCAGTCACATGCTCCAAGCTTCAGGTGACAGAGCACCTGGCAAAGCCTTTAAACCCGCTGGAGAACCTCACCCCATGACTTCTTATTTACCTCGTCAACTTCTCTGAGTATATTCTATGGTCTGCCTTGTCTGTCATTCGTTTTAGCCTTAACCCCTCAACTCCCCTGATAAGCCTGTCTGTCTCCTTACTCAGTCTCGACGATCTAGATCAGAAATTGTCCCAAGTTCCCAGCCATCCCACCTTGAGAGAATGACAAAGATTCTCCTGAGAGGATGCCCGAGAGTCTCTGAGACTAGCTAGCCTTCTGGCTGTGGGTGGTAGAATCGTAAGTCATAGCATGTAGTGAAACTCCCAGGAGGGAGAATGAGGAAATGAATCAAACTACAGAGGGGTGGGAAAAGACAGAAAGGATGCTCTGGTAGCTTCTGGGATAAGGGAAAGTTGAAAGACTCAGCTTTCTCTATGAGACAGGGGCAGAAAAAGACATTGCCCACTCTTCTCAGATGCCAACTCACCAGAGGTCTGATTGACTTGAATTTCTTTCTCCTGTGTCAGGCTTCCACCACACACATGCTCTCCTTGAACTAATTCATGTGGCTTTTCCTACCTTCAATCAAATATTGACCAGACTGTCTGCCTTTGAGTCTAACAAGCTCTGTACCGCAGTCCTTCATCTGTGTTCTAAGAGCTATCCCTGTGAACACCCTCCTTTCATGGTTGAGCTGAAATCTTACCGATGATGTGTTTGCGAGGGAGCACACTTGTATGTCCTGGTGAATATGTGCACATGAGTGTGAACGCATGCGTGTAGAAGTCAGCGGACAACCTCAGGGATCATTCCTCCTCCAATACCTTTCACTTGAGGTCTTAGATGTGGCTCTCATTATTAACTAGTTTAAGGTAGCTGACAGAACAGCACCAGGCATTCACCTGCTCTGCTGTTGGAATTATAAGTGGGAGACATCATGTTTGACTTCTTGCAAGAGTTCCGGGGAGTCAACTCAGGTCTCCACACTTGCAAGGCAAACCTTTACCAACTAAGCCATCTCACAGATCTTCTTATCTATTTTTTTAAAAGTCTTTATTGAGCCCAAGGAGAATGATTCCTCTACAGTCACAGAGCACTTTCTGAAACAAGCTGTTTGTTGAGCATCTACTGTGAGATCTACCAGGCTACGGATATGTAACAAAAGAGACAGTGTCCAAACACAAGGAGCTCTCAGCAGTATATGGAAGAATTATCAGCATAGCAATATGCAACGAATCACAAAGTATAAACAACTAAATTGCAACAAATGGGCTAGGAAGCCTGAGATGGCTGGAAGGGTTCAGACAAAGAATATGCCTACTGCACTAACATGGAAATCCACGTTCAAACAGACTGAGTCAGGGAACAGATTACTGAATCAGTATAACTCAAAGCTAAAACTATCTGCTTGGCAGAGGGATGGTGGGGGGAGGGGGAGGGAGTGCGTTTGGAGGGTGGTTCTATAGCGAGAACATGAATGTAATATGTGTTCCCAAGCCAGATGGGAAATTCATCTCTTCATCAGTGAGGACACTCAGGAACAGTAGTCCAGACAACCCATTGCTGACATATGGATAAATGCCTCACTAAGTGCAATGCACACACACTTGTTGATTGATCTGTCAAAACACCAGCAGCCGTTCAGCAGCCGAAGCTGTGTTCATATCATGCTGTATCCAAATATTAATCTCTGGGTGGTCTTCCTCTCATTGTGCCCATTCAAATTACTACCATACTTATCCTTAAGTGGGGTTTTAAAAAAGAACACCTATTTAAATGAATGACAAAAATAAAACAGGAAAATTGCAGAGAAAGTGCTCTTAGCTACATGGGAGTAAGCAGAAAATGGGCATGATGGAGAGTTCCCTATATGAATATGACTATTATTAGTTCTATCTATCTTGCATGGTAAATCAAGAATAATGAAGACATGCCACCTATATATATTTCCATAATTCGTTATTTGCCTCCTAACGCCAATATTTCTAACAGATAAAGCCAAGGTAAGCAGTATTAATGACTTGTTGGATGTAGCAGTTTGGGGAAGATTTTAATATCTCGCATCTTTTATGACAATATTCTAATAAAAGCAATAAATTGGCAGTCAAAAGACAGAATCTGCTCAGGATTAGGCTAAGGTTAAAGCTGAAAGGCCTGTTGATGGGTTCTTTTTATTACTAATTTACTTTGTTCATTTAGAGAATCAGTTTGATGCCATTAAAGGCTTGGGTTCCACATATTTTACAGTTTATACATGTTTCTCCGTGTGAATTAGTGGTGCGGTTTGGAAGAACCCAGATGAGTGCTCTTCTAAGGGCCTAGCAGATACACTTGTTTTTAAATGCACAATGATACCAAATGGACTTCCAGCCCAGGCAAGGGGTAGAAGACAGCAGCAGCATGGAATCCTTTGCTATGTGGTTATGTATATTTATAGGTCCTCTCGCAATAAGTCAGTTATGAAATAATAAAAATTAGAAGGGGACCCTCCCTAGCCTAAACTGTTTTTGTCTAAATCTAAATCTAATTTTTCTGTACTCACAGCAAACCTCAGGGGTGAAGCCAAAATACATTGATTTGGAATAGGTCGGATGGATGAGTCTCTTTCCCAAGACCCTTTAGGAAGGTGGTGCACCCTCCAACTTTGGGAACAAAAGAGGTTTTTACAGATCATAGTGAATCAATAATTCATAGACGAGAGGACAGGCATGGAATATCCTTAACTTAAGATGAAAAACAAATTGCACATTCAGGTCTTTAATCAATAAAACGTTAACAGATCAGCCGTGCAAACAAGACAAGACAATCTTATTTCAACCTTAGTCATGAACTGAAAGCGACACTGGACTGAGTTCTGTGGTTAAAAATTGCTCCTGGGATGGCGTAGTTGTGAACTATCAAGCAAGAAGGTCAGTAGAGACCACCTCACTATGGGATTTGCAACACAGAAAAAGACAAGTGGGCAGAACACAGAAGGGCGCTCTACACAAATGTCAATTAATGTATTATTCTTCTCCTGAACTCCGTTTAGCAAGCACCACGGTGGCTTTGAAGCCCCTGTGTGTCTCCTGGGAGCATGAGCGATAATTCTGGCTTCAGCTTTTGATTAAGTAATGTTCAAAACGTGAGCCCCCATCAACCTGCACGAAGCTTTTTACAATAAACCTGGAGGGCTGACCCTCCCAATTAGCCTAATTCTTTTAAAAGTTTAAGATCAACAGGTTTTTGCCTTTCTTCTACTATTTCACTGTTAAAGCTTGTTCTCATTAACACGTTGATTCCAACATCTCGGGGCTGCATACAGGAGAATACTAATAACAGCTGTCTTTGGACTACTACCGAGGGCATAAGACACATGCAAACTATACCCACTTTACAGACAAGGCTTCTGACCCCAAGAAAAATGGTCAAAATGCAGAGGAAAACTAATCACAGGGTGTTCAATCCAAACAGATCCGTTTACGTTGCCGTTGCTTATACCTATGGCTCTAGGAACATGATAGGAAAAAGTCTGGAAAGTTTGTAAGAGCCGTAAGACCAGGACAGCTGCTGTGAAGTCGTGTCTTCCTTGTGTGACAGGGAAGCGTCACCCAGGAGATTTCAAAACTATGGTCACCTAATCAAGATTGGCATAATGACACCACCACTTGACATGCCAACATGGACAGGGAATGTCTCACAAGGTTCATCCCATAGATGGAGAGCCGCGTGCAAGTGATGGTTGCTGAGAGAGGGGGTATCAGTCTTCCCTAGGGACAAGCACCCTGATAGGTTACCTTATCTCAAGCATGTACCTATGTCCCAAATGCAGGTACATACAGACAGCACTAAATGACTCATCGCGTTTATTTAAACACACACGTTATGCACACAATTAAAGAATAGGTTGTGAATTTGAGCGGAAGTGGAAAAAATGGGAGGAGTTAGAGGAGAGGGAAGGTGTAAGTGGTGTAAATACAGGGCTCGAAATTCCAGAAAAATACAAATTGAAATTGAAAGAAAAAGAATGATACCCAGTGCCGTTCAGTGGCAAGAGGAAGATGTGCTCACTTGCAAGCCAGATTCCAAAGTCTGTGCCATATGCACTGTGTGTGGCTAGGTGCTGCTATCAAGATCCACATGATCGCCTGTCCCAGTTGCCTGCTGCCTCCCCACAACCTCTCCTCCTCTTTGTGCTCACACATCTTTCTTAGTCCACACGTGCCATGTGCCTTGCCACATGCAGGGTCTTCCCACACAAGCTGAATCCTGTCCCATCCTCAAGTCTACCATTTACCAAGTCTCATGGCAAGTCTGCTGGGAAACCGGTCTCCTCTGCTTTCCTGTAGCAAGCACATCACTTTTGATGACATCTAAGGGCACTTCTTAGAGTCCCCCAGCTTTGCCCTTTTGCCCACATTATTCATTGTCCGAGGGCAGAAGCTGTGTGCCTAGGGTCATAACATAGGCTGCTATAATAGTATGGCACAGCCTATGTGGCTTAAACAACAGAAATTTATTTCTCCTAAGGCTAGAGGCTGGAAGTTCAAGACCAAAGGAGTAGAACATCTGGTTTCTGGTAAGGGCTCCCATTATATCCTACAGGCAGCTTTCTTCCTGCTGTGTCATCCCCTAATGGAAGTAGAGAGGGCTCTGGGAGCTTCCTCTAGAAACAGATGTTCTCCTCTCATCACAGGGGCCTGCTTCCCAGTTCATCTCCCCAGGGTCCCACCTCTGGAAAGCATCACATCAGTGAAGAGGCCAACCATGCCAATTTTGCAGGAACTCAACTGCATCTATTTTCATGTCAAACAGGCAAGTTCTTTCCATGGGTTAGAAATACAAACCCATTTAGTTACCATAGTCACCTCCAAAGAGGGTCCACGCAGTGTAACACAAGAGCACACAGAAACAGCCGATCTGTCGCAGAGCTAATGACGAAACACAGACTTGGAGGTTTCAGAAGTAACCCTCTCAATCTTGACACCATTGAACCCCAGAGGGGTCTGAGCTTCAAAGCTGCATCCAGCAGAATGCTTTCATCTCAGATGAGTACGGAATGCCAAGTGTTGGAAAGAAGCAAAGGAGCAAGGGCCAGGGAAGTACCCCATCAGTAAAGCGCTCAAGACCTGAGTTCGAGCCTCAGAACCCACATTTAAAAAGAAAGAAGAAAAGCTAGGGAGGTAGAAACAGGTAGATCCACGTGACCCCACTAGTCAGCCAGTCCAGACTATGTGGTAAGTCCCAGAGTAGTGAGGGACACTGGGGGTGGGGGGAGAAGATGGCTTCTGGGAAAAATACCCAAGATTGTCTGACCAAGACACACAAATGCACGTGC
>NW_004949103.1:16561351-16590425 GCF_000317375.1 Microtus ochrogaster
ACAGACCTGGTAAAAAGAACAGCTTTCGTTGAACAAAAAGAGCCATGACATTCCTCATCTGATGGAGTTTCTGGATACCTCAAGGTCACTCAAGGTCATTCTTTCTTCTTTTAAGCCACTTCCACCCCAAACACAGAGTTAGCTCAGGAAAGAGGCTTTTTATCAACCACAAAGCTTTTGCAACTGTCTCGCTTCCCTATCAGTACTCAGAGCCTTGAAAGGCAAGTGACTTAAAAAGCAAACTGTTTCCTCTGCTGGTATTAAAATCAATGAAACTCTGAAAATCAGCCTTCCATTCATGCAAAGGTTTGCAGAGTGCCTGCGATGCTCTGAGCATGGCCCATTGGCCATGGGGTACTGTGGTACAAGCCACCATTCCCCGACAGGGAGACAGCTGTAGGAGGCAAAATGCCAACTAGAACACCATCTCCAAAACAGACCTAAAGAGTTGGGAGTGAGCAGGCAGAGATCAAGGTGGCTTTGGGGGCTGAGCATCGTTGGCAGCTGCATTTGTCCAGTCCAACAGAGAATGTGAGAGAGCTTTAAACAAAATATGGGACCAGGTCACCATTCTTGCTCATTATAATTGACCACATTATCTTCCAAGGACTGCAAAAGGCATGAGCTAATTTGATTAGTCATCTCTGTAGCTACCATTCTTCCAAAGTTAACCACTGAGGTGAAAAAAATCCTCCCTTTGTAACTCTAGGCCTTCAATAAATAAATGTCTATTTATCTATCACAAATAAATTGGAATTTAGCTAATCTCACCTTGTTTGCCACTCGGCAACATTTCCATGTGCTAACACTTCTATTCAAGACAGAAGACATTAATTAAATAATTAGCCCTGCGCTCAGACATGTAAACAAACACAATAGATGAATTTGTTAATTGTTCTTCCCTGCTGTGGACAGGAGCTATTGTTAGCGATAGTAATAATAGCAGGGATCTGATTTCCAGGAGACTCTTTGGATTCTGGAGAAGGTAACTTCAGAGAAGCATAAAATGTTTGCTGAAAAATACGACTTCTGCCGCTGCCCTGATTGTAAGCAGGATGAAGAGCAGGACTGCGGTGAACTGAAAATAGCCTAGTCATTGGGTATTTGAATTTTCACCAAACACTGACAATTCAATTATTTTTGCCAGGCTCCCAGCCCTCAGAAATAAAATAATTTAAAAACATTTCAAAGAAATGGCACACTTTGAAAAAAAGAATCAAGCATTAGCTGCCTCCTTTTCTTCTCACCAACAGGGCGAGATGATCAGAATAAAAATGAAGCTAGATGGTACAGATTGGTGTTTTAATGTTCCTGCAGGATTTCTTTATAAATGAAGTATAAATAGCAATTATCCACATACAAGTGTACACTGGCCATGGAAGACATATGCCTGTTGACAACATTTTACATTTACAACTTATTTTAGAATAAGTCTAAAGCAAGCCAAAATATTTTTTCTTGCTATTTATTAACATGTCAATCACTCCTTAGTCCATAAAAATTTCATAAAATGCTGTAAACATTTCCCCCTGCTCTTCACTTGCATGAAAAACTGATATTATTTTCTGTGCTGGGCTAATGGCAGCGTATGATGATGGTATGGATGAACGGTGGTTGTGTGATCTGATTTTGAGATGGAATTCCTATCACCACAAACCTAGGAATAAGACTCAGTAAAAGCCAGAGAGATGGAGACCAGGATTGCCAAACTAAAACAGATCCCTGAACAGGACAAGTGTTATAATTTAGATCTAAAATTCCTCCAAAGATTCATGGGTTAAAGGCTCAGTTACCAGCTGATGCATCTCTGGGAAATGAGAGTTCTCACCTAACCAATGAGTTCACCACTCAATACGCTCACGTGGGGGTAAACAATCGGAGGTGATGGGAACTGCAAAAGCTTTCTTGATTAGAAAAGTTGGTACTGGAGGTGTAAATTTAAAGGCCTATGTGTATTTTATCTGTCTATATAATTCTCCATTTTGTTTTTTGAGACAGGGTCTCTCGCTGAACGTAGAGATCACCATTTTGACTAGACTGGCTGAGCAATGAGGTAATAAACCTCTGCTCGACGGGGGTTACAGGTGTGTGCCACCGTGCCTAGCTTTCATGTGAACTCACAGCTTCATGCTTGCAAATTTTATCTGCAAAGTCCTCCCCATGGGCCTGAAAGGTTGTTCTTCATGCCAACTCTTCCCTGTTCCTTTCTTCTCCCTGGCTTCCATGAACTTCAGCAACGATGTCTCTGCCTTGCCATGGTTTTCAAAGCAATGGAATCAACCAGATGTGGAGTGAAGCCCCTGCAATGTGAGCTGAAATAAATATGTCCCTCTTTAAAACATTTTGCTGTAGCCAATAAAAGAAAAAATAACAGAAAAAGCAAGGCAAAGAATGGAAAAAAAAAAAAGAGGGCAGGACAAATTGCCCCAGAAGAGCAGAGTATCACAACAAAAGATATGACCATACCCAAGAAGAAGGAAGCCACAAATCCTAACTCACATGTAACTGACAATACTATTTTTCATTTGCTCCAAAACTAAGATCCAGTTTGAACGCCATCTCCTCCAGGTAGTTGTGTATGGACACATGTATGTTTGCTGCTATTACCCAGGGACATGCCACAAGGCGAGGAATGTGTCCACCTTGGACCTCCAACATGCCTAGAAGCTTATTGGGAGCAGGAGGTTTGCATTTCTCAGTTTTGCATTTTCATATCCTGGCATGATGTCCTGACTACAGGAGATACTCAGAATCATCTGTCAGGTAAGTTAACCAATTAAAGCACTTCTTTCTAATAGTCATAGAACCTGAACATCTTTATTGTCTAGTAGAGCTTCGCAACTCTGTGGTAAATCAGAGATGAGATAGGGGCAGAGACTGCTGCAAATTTCAGTACCCTGGCATGTGAAAAAAATTCAAGAGATACAGCCCATCCACCTCATTCAGGGTCCTCTCTTTCTGGCTTAACATTTGCCTACTGACTTCAAGACAAGCAGAGTGTGTATCCATGTCCTTTAGTCAAATCATGGAGACGTTGATGAATAAGTGAATGGCAAACTGAGCAAATGAACATATGGGCCCCGGGATGTACAAGAGAGAGCAGCACCCCTCTCTCTTCTAGAGAGACACAGTCACCCACAAAAGATAAATCAAGACACAACTATGTAAACCAAGATAAAAGACAAGGCAGATTGAATTCTGTCCAGAGAAAAGAGTGGCACTGACCTCACAAGGACACTGGGGACAGCTCTTTGGAACAGTGGAGTTTGGCATTGAAAGGTCCCTCAGACATCCTCGCATGAGGAACAAGGATGTTGCAGGCCCGGAAAGTACCAGGTGCTATAATCAGAAGTTGAGGTTTTGCTCTACAGAGAATTAGGCTCCAATATCATGTCGCTACTAAGAAGGTTGGTGACCTTGCGTGCGTCTCTCTCCTCTAAATCCCAATTTCTTTACCCACAGACAGAAAGGTCCCTTCTAACCATGAACAGACTCCTGAATTAAGTATAATAATGTATTCAGATATTTCCCAGCAAAAGGTCTGAATTGAAGGTAGATACTTAAAAATTTAAAGTACCACGTAGAAACGAATCAGTAGGCATTTTATTGCAAGAGGTTACATGATAAACCCAATATGTGCTGTCAAAACTGTCAACGTGTTTCATTTTCTGGGCCCTCTGATAGTTGGAGATCTAGCTACTAACGCCAGCACCAAGAGAGGAGGACCTGAGACTCAATGACATCTAAAGTGGTCAGTTGTCTGCATTTGACCCAAACATTGTCAGGATGTGGAGTTTTCTGTGCTAAAGCCAGGAAACCATTGTACGCCCATCTCCCTGGAGAGGTACTAGCAACAAGTCCCACTAGAGACACAAGGCCACTCTGGTATTATAACCTGCATAATTAGGGACGGATGTGTGCGTCCTGACCGCTCTTACCCACAGCTATTTTTCTTCCTATTTCCAGGGCTCTGAACATTTTGAACAAGTAGATCCGCTCACCTTAAAACTCAATTTGAAACAGGACCCTTAGCTTTGAATCTGAAGCCCGGCTTTCTGTTGGGTACAGGCGAATGCTGTTTTCCTCATTTTGAAGATGGATAAACTGAGCTCCTCTTACACGCTAAACAACTTGTTCAAATCAACCACACAGCTGGAAATGAAATCCAGTTTCTTTAGCTCCTGGTTCAGTGTGTATTGGGGGGATGTATAACACGAGCTTCAAACAGTGTTTACGTTCCATCTAAACTTAGTGGGGAATATTCCAATTAACATATCCACCTCCGGGTATTTCTCCCAGTTGAAATCCTCTCCCCTTTCTGTAAAGTGCAGAAAAACACTCCCCCCACTCTCCATTTATTTTTTTTCCCCTTTACTACAGCTGGCAAGTGTGAACACCTTCTCTGGTTTCTGCTCTATGCTGTGCAAGAGAAGCTTGAAACGTATTCCATTTTCTGTTAGGCTCGGGCTGTGCAGGGGTGGGAAAGATCAATCACGTATGAAAAATGCTAGGTGTCCCATTATAGGATGATAAGTTCGGCTGCGTAGCATATGCATTTTTTGCTCTCTGAATAAATGGCAGAAGTCAGTTCCCCATAAATTCAAAATGTATATTAGAACATGAAATCATATTTTAAGTGGATTTCACATATTACTTCTCTTCATCATTCTAAATAGCAAAGATTAAGCTTGCCACTTGGCTCTTGTGGTTCTCTCTCTCTTTCTCTTTCTCTCTCTCTCTCCCTCTCCCCCTCACTCTTTTTCTCTCTCCCTCTTTCCTTTCTCTCTCTATCAAAGATTAAGTGTTGGTGACTTTTATTGTTTAAGAATACCTGGAAAAGGAAGAGAATATGAACTCTGTCCGCTCTCCACTCTCTCCACTTAAAACCAGGCTGATTTTCATTCAGATCGTTTCTCATCATCCAAAGTGGCACCATTACCAAACCATGAAGTCAACCAAAATATATTCTCTCAAGCCTCTTCTCCTTTGATATTGAATGGCCCCATCTCCTCCTTCCTTTTTAATTTTTTTTAAAAATCTCACACAGAGACAGTGTAGGGTGGTAGTTAAAAACCAACATACTAGAGCAAAGATCACTAGTTTAAATTCCAGCGCTATCACTTCATTACAACATTGGCCAAGTCACCTAAATTGCCAGTTTCTGTTGCTGTGGAAATAAGGTGGCAGCTCCTCTACACAGCATCAGCTTCTGGGCTGGTCCATCCCTGTGTTTAACCAGTTGACTGCTCTGCAGTTATGACCTGGCTCCAGGGATGCTGATTCTCCTCAATCTCCTGGTTGTTCCATAAAGTTCTTCCTCTTCTGTAGTGACCTACTGTGGATTCTTCCAGAATCATTTTGGTGGGTCTACTCTCCTTTTAAACAGCTTCTCAAGTCTGTTTCTAAGTCTCTTTCTAGAAAATTGTCTGTGGGCATTAAATGGTATCCTAGTCACCATATCTTTTCCTACTTAATCATGACTTGAATATGGGAGGCCTCTCTATCACTATTCATATGACTGTCAGGCATCTCAATGGTCCCTGGAGTACAGACAATTCCCTGAATATATTCTTTCCTGACTTTCTCCTACCTCAGTAAATGGCAATTGCTTCATCCCATTTACTGGGAAGACATACTTATTTTACTCCCTCTGCCACTCATCCAAACCCATACCTAAGAGTTCTGACTCGAAAAGTCACAATACTCACTGAGGACACAATGAACTTCAGATGCAGGGCTAGAGTCCTTGAGTTGGAACTGATCAAGAAACCTTTTTCCTGACCATTAACTCTTATGGTACAGTAGGCACCATGTAAGCTTCCAAAGGAGGGAATCAACCAGCAATCCTACCCAGCTATGGTGTCTATGAGCACAATAACCTTAAGAGTATAGTGTGACACACAGACTTGGTAGTAACCAATAGCTCTTTAATTGAACTGACAAAACCCAGTCAACAGGAGGGAAATTGTGCCTGGTACTGGAAACTGAGCCAACTACGCAGGGCTAGTGAAGCCATGGATCTCAGTGGAGAACCTATAGTTGCTTCTTCACTAAGCCAGCAATCCTACATTCAGAATATTTGTCGTTTTAACCATAGATAAGTGTGGTTCTCCATCCTCGTCAAGAAAACTTCTCTTTGAAACATGTGGAGACCATTACAGAGAATCACAACCAACCAAAATACAGAGTTACGGAGTCCAGTCCCAAGGGATATGTCAGCTAAACATCCCCCACACCAGGCTCAAGGATCACTGTAGAAGACGAGGAAATAATGTAAGAGCCAACAGTTCAGGACGTTTGCTGTAAGATGTGTCTCCTAAGAATGTCAGAAGCTCCACCCATAAAGTCTTGCCAACACGACTGTCTAAACATGAGCAGAATAAGGACAACAATAGACATGCCCAAGTGATTGGGGGAAGACCACACGACCTCAACTCTACACAAAAACTAAGGGCAACTAAGGAATGATGAGAACAGAAGAAACAGTCTTCTCTAGGGAAGAGTAACAAACCAATAGGTTGTCCAAAACCAAATGCTCAGCCTTAGAAAACACACGTAGAAGTAATATTTACAGACAGTTGTGAGTACTCACATATCTGAGAATATATATGTATATACATATTTGTATATAACAACAAATAATGAAAAAAGAGGCAATGAATTTGAAAGAGCGTGGAGGGGCATATGGGAGAGTTTTGAGGAAGGGAAGGGGGAAATGGTTTAATTATATGATAATCTCCAAAATAAAAGAAATAATTTTTGAAATCTGCGCTACTCTGACCATCTCTCTGCCCTTCTAGTCTTACACTTTGGATTGGTCTGTATATGTGTGGGACCATTCCAGGTGATTTGCTTGCTCTGATGGCAATCCTCCATCCCCTACTCTACAGTTGTCTTTATGATGCAGCAGGACACATTTTTTAACTTAAAACCAAAAGACAAAGTAGATATCATCCCCTCTGGGTTTGCCACCAGAGTCCACTCCTCACTGGTGACCTTTATATTTTGCATATAGAGCAAACTCTTGTTATCGCAGCCTTACCAAAGGCCATCATGATCCAGCCCTTCCTGGTCTCCCCTTCCTTTCGGTCCTCCACATTTACTACATGCCTCACACAACACTGTCCCCAAAACTCCGGCAGTAGCTGTTCCTCTTCTCCCATGACTCCAGTTTCTGGCCTCTCTCAGCGCTCTCTCTGCCATTCTGCAATAGCCTCAAAATCAGTCCCTTCCTTCCTATCTTGCTTTATTTTCGTCACATGCTTCAAGACCATCATCCAGAATATTGTTGGTCGGTCATTGGCTATCTGTCTCCTCCAAAGTCCATGAAAGGAGGGACCTGATTCAGTTCGGTATACCCTTCCATTCTCAACAACGTAAAAGGCTGGGCATATGTTAGGCTCACCATTAATATCTGCTGAGTGGATGGATGGCCAGCTTTTAAAATCTCTTAAATGCCCTAAATTCATCCACATTACTTTGGCGAGATGTTGTGCAGGCCTAGATAATTATATTGTAATTAGTCGGAGGGAGAGGACTTTAAGTTCGAAGTTAACAAGCAGATGAATGGCTGCTCTGAGGACACTGACCGCTTGCTCATTACCTCTAGAGTGGAATAAATAAGCAGGGGCTGGTGGGAAATGTTGGGGGACAGCTTGACTTAATGTAGGAAAATTGGGTTGGTTCTGAAGATCATGAATAATTGAGAGAGGCTGTAGAGAAAGGTGCCAGTCCTCAGCTCCTACACGACCTGACAAAGACTACCCAATTATTTGCTTTAGATGCTTTGATAATTTATTGTCATTATTAATGGGTTACAGAACATGTAATGTTCACAATATTTCAATCATTCTAGAATGTGCATTTTCTCATCTTGGATATCAGAATGCCTCATACTTGTTTGCGCATAAGAGTTAAACGGACAGCATGCTCTCTTAGTGCTAAGTAAAATAATGGTCCTTAATACATTGCATCTTAGACTCTATAAAGCATAACAATTCTGATAAGTTATATTTATTGAATGC
Organism: Microtus ochrogaster; assembly: GCF_000317375.1. NCBI lineage: Eukaryota > Metazoa > Chordata > Mammalia > Rodentia > Cricetidae > Microtus > Microtus ochrogaster. The sequence goes on from NW_004949103.1 coordinate 16,569,376, forward strand.
TGCCTTCAGGCAAGCATGTAGACATGTTTTCCTATTTTATTAATCTCGCAATCAGCATCTGGGATAAATTGCATTAGTTCTGTTTTTTTAAGTAACTAAGGAATAGGATAATTAAGTAATTTTCTAAAGTTATCGGGTTTATAAATGCTAAAACTCATCTTTTAATCTAGCTCTATCTGGACCCAAACCAGTTCCCATTTCCCTGTTCCTGCTGTAATTACTGTTAAATTGGGCTGTATACCTAAAACACAAAAGACCCATCACAATGAGCCACCTAGCTGGCATTCAGTTCCTTGAATTCTCTCTACTTGTGTGCATTTGGCAAAACCGAAGCACGTGAACCTTACTGCTTCCACAATTCATGTAGAGCCTCTTGGAAGGCAAACTTCGGCAGGCAGAGTTTGAGGTCTGGCCTTTGAAAAGATCTGAACCCATATCAAAGGCAGCACGTTAGCTCAGAAACCAGTGGGGCCCTCTAATGACGGAGCCCCAAAGGGACCACTCTCTGAGGAATGAAAAAAGAACAAAACAGCCAAATTAACTCCCTGCCTTGATCTGAACTCGAGGGGTACTCATAAAAGTAGACTCTGGAAGTAGGTGGGTCCTATGCACTTGCTCAAAATGGGAAGTGGTGGGGATGCCTTAGTTTTAAACAATGCTTGTCTAGGGTTCAAATCCTAGTTCTCTTCTCTATGATTCAGCCCAATCAACCTCTCTAAACCTTCGTCTTCTAACCTGAAAGAGTTTGACAAGGACTCACTGAGCAATTTCTGGGCTAGGAAGGATACATCATCGAATGAAGCTGCTAAGTGGGTCTGCCTTTAGTCAGCTTTCATCTTAATGACTAGTGCCGATGTAGGTAGAATATCTGGAATAGTATTTGCTGGAATAGTATTAACATGTGGGACACATATAATCACATGAAATACTAAAGCCAGAGTCTGTGTCCACTTGACAACCATGTGGAAGTTCTGCGCATAGCACCAGAATGTTCTCTCCGGTCTGTGTTTCCACCCCAAGACCTTTCTTTGTCAAGGTCATGACTCAGCTAGCTCTTCATCAGACAGAGAGACGACTGCATCTTCTCCATGAGGAAGACTAAAGAGCTTTTCTCGCCTGTGCGCTGCCATAGGACCCCCTGACGTGGTTAGGTTTCACCACTCTGTCCATGTTCTGAAGTTCTCATTGTTATGTTTGATGAATTGCTTACTTTGCCATCTTTTACCAGCATAAAAGCTCCCCGAACATGGAACCCCCTGATCTTCACGCCTTGTGTTAGTTTTTGGCATTTAACATTTGCATGAATGAGCTAAGGGAAAATGAAGCTGCAATTTATAAATAGGGTTTTAGTTCAAGGACAAAACTGGGGGGCCTCCCACACAGAACATTATTCAGACTGTTGCTACCAAAAACAAGTGTAAGGTGCGCGATTGGCAAAGGCTTTTAGAGACAGACTCCCAGATCGTGGGAAGACAAATCACTCCGCTTAGTTCTGAGTCCTGAAAACTCTCAGAATCAAGGTTTGCAGATCGCTGCACAGCGGAGATAACAAACCCACAAAGAGATCTGGGGTACGGCTGAGGGTGGAGGCAATGAACTTAGGTCTGCTTGATCAGGGAACTCCTCTGAGAGGGAAAGCGTGGGAATGAGGAGAAAGAAAAGAATTCATAGGGCTTGTGTAGCCTCAGAAGAGACTTCTGACAGCATTTCAGATCTGGGGCCATTAGAATACTGAGTCATGCTGGGACTGTGGGAGGCAGACTGAAGAGGAAGGGGGAATCAATGCATGGACAAGGTATTTATTGAACACTTACTATATACCTACCCAGTGCCAAGTAAATCAGCTCACAGATAAGACAAAGTGCAACTAGGGGGAGCCCCAGGGGCCGTGCTGAGGTCGGCCTTCTTCAATATTTCCATAAATGATCCAGATACAAGGATACACCAACCTCTCCAGCTTTGCTGAGCCAAAGAAACTCTTCAACTTCACAAAACGCTGAGCCGATTGAACAAAAGGGCAGAGAGAGTTCAGCACACGACCTGGATCTCAGAAACCCAGCAGAGAGACATTCTGGGGAGTACAGAAATGCTGCTCATGGGCGCCCTGGGAGGCCTGCTGAAAGCCGAGGAAGGACAGCAGACACAGACTTGTCATCTGTTTGGATTGTCACACCATCCTTAGGTCTAAACCAGAACCCACCACATAACAGAGACTTTGGGGAGTTCAGGAGAAAGACTCTGGCTGGCTTCAATGTGCCCAGCGTTGTGCTTTCAAAGCCCTGGTCAGGTAGAAACATCGGGAACAAAGAGAAAAGATGAAGTTACCTACTCACCAGCTTGGCTTCATCCTTCCTAAAACCTGAGGAGATACAAGGCTGTTTGCCAAGGAAAACAGCCAACTCCACTGAGTCTCAGAAGCCTCTGTCCGAAGAGAACTTGCGAAAAAAAATCAAGACATTCCTGCCACACTCAGCTAAGGTGATACTTAGACAGTTGAGAACTTGGCTTTGTTGCCTGTTGCCTATCTGGAATAAACTTATGACTAGCTGGGCAGCCACGGCTCTTGTATATACCCACAAGAGCATGGTGGAATTCTTGTCTGTCATTGGATTCATGTGTTTGTATGTCTGCATGCATGTGTGTATGTGTGCATGTATGTGTGTATGTGTGAATGCTTGTGTTGCATGTTCTAATGGGAGGTGCATGTTTGTGGATACATGTATGTGCACGTGTGAGTAGAGATCCACCATGCTGGCGTCCTTGTTTATTTTGAGTCAGGGTCTCTCACTGGCTTGGAACTCACCATGTTATCTAGGATGGTAGGTCACCAAGCTGCAGGGATCACTCAGATCAATCACCAAATCTTCCTATGAGCATGTGCCAACACAGCCAGCTTTTTAATATGGGGTCTGAGGAGCCAACTTAAGTCCTTGGGCTTGTGGGGCAACCTCTGCGCCAACTGAGCCATCTCCCCATCCCCTTTAGTCTGATTTCTTGACTCAGAGAGGTTTCCAGAGAACAGAAGCCTGCAACTTAACAACAGACGAAGAAATAAGTAGAAGCTTTTCATCGGCAATGGACTTGGGAGGCCCTGGCCCTGGGAAGTGATCCCCCTTCTCATGTTAAAGCCCTCAGGAGCGGATCAGGAAGAGACAAACAAATGATGCCTCTTTTACTGAGTGCCCTTGAGTTTGAAGGGAACATACCCAGTAACACTGAACCAACCTTCTTATGGCCTAGAACAGTGGTTCTCAACCTTTCTCATGCTGTAACCCTTTACTACAGTGACTCATGTTACAGTGACTCCAACCATAAAATTATTTCTTTACTACTTCATAGCTATAATTTTTCCATTTTTATGAATTGTGATGTGATGTAAATATCCGATACATAACCTCTCAGGGGTCACAACCCACAGGCTGGGAACTGCTGTCCTAGAGGAAGGCAGTGGCAGATGTGCACTATGGAACACTCAAAGCACAAGAGAACGATTCTTGTGGTAGAATAGGGGACCATGAAAAGAGCTTGTCAAAGCACCAGAGATATACTCCAGAGAAACATCTCTGAAGTTCTGTGGACTGTCCTAAATCAGGAGAACATGACTTACAACTGGGATAGCCATGAAGGAAGATCATAGTTCTGGGAATGGCTCGGGTCTCTTCATAGTGGAGCCCTATGAAGCACCTGCATCCTAATGATTCTCTCTTCCTAGGATTGGTTGTGCATGTCCTCGCTTCTACAATTTCCTCCTAGAATGCCCAACTGACGACCATCCTATCTCCCCCTTCAAAACCCGGCTAAGATTCCATATGAAAAGAGCCAAACTTTGAAGTAAGGCAGATGGAGCCTCTGATCACAGGACAGTTACCTATGAGATGTGTGCCTAGAAAAAGCCATTCAATTCTCCTGGGCTCCAGGTTCCTCGCCTGGAAGATGAAGCCAACATGATCAACTTCATAGCTGAGGTTGCCATAGGAGATTGGAGACATATGAGAGAATGGAGTTTGGACAGGCAGCAAACAACGGGGCTTTGCTTTTGTCGAGTATTAACTACAGAGAGGAAGCTTAGAGAAGAGGCAGCTTGCAGAGGTACTGAGGGTAAATCTCGCAGTCGGAGATGTAACTGGCAGGGAGTTATGGCTTCTCTGAGTAGACACTAACACCACAGGCCCCAGAAGACACAAAGGTGGTGGGGCCGTTCTGTCGTGAGGTTTCCACTCCTGTAAAAGGAACTGGTCTTTGGAGCCAGCTAGTCTGAGCAGGAACTCCAGTTCAACCATGTTCTAGCAGCTAGTCTTGTGCCAGTAACTTAATCTGGTGGAAGCTGTTTCCATAGCTGCAAAATGAACTTAGGTTTCCATAGCTGTCTAGTTAGGCACTACCGTGGTCTAAGTATGAAATGTTCCTCATCAGCTCAAGTGCTGGAACTCTTGGTCCCCAGCTGGTGGTGCTGTTTAGAAGCTTGCAGGACCTCTAGAAAGTGGAGCCTCCCTGAAGGAAGTTGAGTCCCTGACAGGGGAGACAGGTGCTGTCTATCTGACAATGCTTCCTGTTTCCTCTTTCTTGATTGTGGCTACAATGTGACCAGACAGGACAATGCTCCTGCCTTCATGCCATTCCTGTCTGCAGTCACATCTTTTCTGCCATGACGGAATGTATGCCCCAGGAACTGTAAGACCCTTGGTGACTTAAGTTGCTTTTATTGGGGTTCTTTATTACCACAGAAAGGTCACTAAGACAGACACCTTGGGTAGTTGTTATGAAGAGCAAATGGGTACAAATGTAAGGGGCCTGTCATACAGGCAACTGTCTTCATAAGAGGAACATCCCTTCCTTCCTTTTTACTGTATTTTCTGCCATGCCATAAATGTTCAAGTCTTTGTGACAATGTGCGTACAATCGACATGGAGTCTATTTTCCCATATCCCTTTCTGAAAAATGATATTTTATATAGTATTGCTATCTGTGTTTTGCTCTGATTCTGCATGATGGCTCGCATACAACGCTCTTCATTTCTTTCTGGAAAAAAAATAACATAAAGGGCCTAATGATTTGAACAGTCTCTGGCCTGCATGATCAACAGCAATGCCGATTTGTGTATGTTTCCACTAAATTATGTGCCGTGCTAGATAAAAGATTTGTTTTGAAAAACAGCCCCTTCAAAAAATAAGAGAGTTTATCAATTCCAATCATTCTCATCCAAAATTAGTTGTCAAGTTTCGGTGGCTGAAATGAATTTAGCTACATAAATTCAGGACTTCTGCTGAATGGCTAATGTGGCCTTGAGGACCCAGTTCCTCAGCATGGCTGGGGTTCACCAGCAACATTTAATATCAGCACTTTCACGTTATAATAGAGCCCATTAACAACAGTTGACTGACATTAGGTATAGTCCAAGTAAGCTTCAATTAAAAAAAAAAAAAGATGCTGACTTCTCCAAAAATTAAGAAGTGGTCCCACATTCACTGAAGGGAAACTGGAATAATTACTGTGGTGTTAGGAAACTAAGTCACTTGCCTAATAGACAGCAATGTGTTTTCCCTGCCACAAAAGCCAGCAAATACATTATGATGCTGTAGCAATATTGATATTCATAAAATCTCATTAGGCCAACTGGAAATCAAACATTAGCCAATCGTGCTCCTCATTCCTACTTACAGATCAAAGTTAAATACATGCGTTAGCCAGTTAGAAACAAAATTGAATTTGAGATCCGCATGGCTCTCATTAAGTAGCACTCTATTAGGCTGTGTTTAAGAAGAACAGCCCACAGGGAGCTTTTTCCAAACCAATGAAAAGACCTCCTTCCCCTATCAGTCTTGAAAGACCATGTCTGTTCATTGAGATAAACACATTTTCAAGCAGCATAGGCCTCCATTATCCTACCTTCTCTCCCATGCTCTTTTCACCTGATGCGGTCTTTTTACAGCAAAATAGAAATCCTGTTGCAACCAAATAATCCTCACTTTCAAAACAAACACCTGTACATTGTGTTCCGTTGTAAAGCCAGCGGCTATCCTCCCCGCATCCTTATTTCTTGCTCCTGACACGGGGTAATTAAAAGGAAAGATGAGTAAATGGGCTTGAACAGGTGCGAAGAGGGCTCTGAGCGCCGCACGCAGGAAGCCACGGTTGGGCCCGTTTGGAGCCACAACAAGCTGGAGCGTGGTACGGAAACATAACCTTGCTCTCCTTGGTGCCCAGGAAAGAGCCGGGAGGTCCTTTTCCTGCATGAGAGCACACCTTAACGTCCCAGTCAGCAGCAACACATGGCAGCACTGGCACAATGTGGCTCCCTCCGTGCTGAGATGGTTCACCACCTCTCCTACATCATATAGAGCCCACAGCTGGGGACAACTGCACAGGGGCATCAGGACAGAAATGACACCCAGAGATGGGCAGCTCTGCGCTGAGCTCGACCTATGACTGTGTCTCCATGGTGTCGTATACACATTTCAATACTCATACGCACTACATGTGTGTCACCTAGCTGATTGACACAAGTGACATCAAGCAGAGAGGAGATGGCTTGATTTGACTTGATTCTTTTCCATTAGAAGCCTGAGAGAATCTGTTTTAAAAGAAGGGAAAAATGGGAAAGAGGATCTGCAAGGAGGGAGGACTGAAGGCCCTCTAATTTCTTGAATGTAGCTACTAGTGGTAATTACAGCAGCTTGGATTGAAATAGGAAACATACAAACACGTCTCTAGAGCCAGCAGCACTTTATGACACCACTCCCTCTCTCCTGCACACACACACACACACACACACACACACACACACACACAAAAGAAGAAAGCTTATCAGAGGGACTGGAGAGCCGAACTGTAGAGCTCAGTCAACAATCCAAAGCTAGAATAAGACAAATGACTGCACCACAGTAGAGCTCAGCTTATAATACAAACATCAATGTTTGTGAGCCCATGAATCCGTAGTTGGATTAATAAATGCATATGCAAAGAGGCAAATTTCCCACACAGTAAAATTCCCACTATTGCCTGGGTATGAGTTGGCTGTGAGGTTGTGGCATGCAACTCAATCATGTATGTGATCATTGCACATGGAGACTCCTCCCTAGGGAGCCGCACTCCAGGGTCCATAAGAACACTTACCCAAGAGTCTCGTGCTATGGTCATTGCAGCAACCTGAACATACTGTCAACAAATGTTTTACAGTAAACATTTCATAAGGGCGTCCACCATGCGAGGCCCATCTCTCCCTACCATTCAACTGATGGATGAAAGACCAGACTCCACAGCTGCGAAAGGGATAAAGAGAACTTCGCAAACACCATGTGGCAGGTGGCACTCCCCATGATCCCATTCCAGCCCCAACAGTTCTCCACTGAGTGGTGGTGAAGGGTGACAAGTCTGTTAGTCCCTCACAGCTGGAGGTGGAAGCGGCAGCAGCTTCAGCTTGAGTGTGTCTGCACCCAGCAGGAAAGAGCTCCTAAAACTGCAATGTTAAACGCCTTGGGTATTGACAGAGCAATCCATGTGGCAGCTAAGTGGACATTAATGTACTATAAAGTACCTGTTGGAGCTGCACAAACTAAATTATTTTCCCTCCTACCTATCCACCAAGAGAGTATAATCTACTGAGGGGAGAAAAAAAATCTTGATTTTTAAATTGAGCTAAATTGCAATGTCATGACAGAGAGGGGGCCCAAGTGAGACTCTCGTTGGTGGAATGAAATGTTGTATTGAACTCCTGGGAGCTCTTTCAGCTCCCATCCCCACTACAACAAAGCCAGAGGTGCATCCCAGAGGCACATACCCAAAGCAGAGCCACTGAGCTCAAATCTTCATCACTCAGGCCCCCTTAGCCCAAACAGCCACTTTCTATTTCACAGAATCATGATGTCGTCTCAATTTTGCTAGGATCTGTAGGCTCCTTTGGTGTCTCATCCATCACCACAGCATCCCCGACAACAGATTTTCTGCTTTTCATTGGAGCAAGGATCTCACTAGCTATCAGCATCCTGTCCAAGAATACCGTGCCCCTGCCTGTACCATTTCACTGATAGCACATCTCAACCTCCCTCCACTCTAGCTAGCTGGCCTCTTGCCTGCGTTTAATGTGAATTTACAAATGGCTCAGTTCTTCACTCCTAAGAAAGCCCTCTGTGTGGTGAGTAGGACATTTTACAAGGCCCTCTCTGCTACCTAGAGAGCACGACATTAGCAGGGGATGCAGGGAAAGCTGTTTAGCATCCCATTTCTATGCTGGGGTAAACGTTATATCAGTGGCTCTTTGTTTAGGGCACAGTATTTGGAATGACATCCAGGGCTTCGTGTCTACTATACAAGCAATCTATTGAACGACAGCCCCAGATATCAACTGTTTTTAAGGTTGACTTTTAGTATGGAAAATACAATGGCATTATGTATAGAAAGTGATAGGAAAGTCACTGATTTCTTGTTCCTCACATAGGCACTGTGGGAGGATTTCCAAAGCGCCCATGAAACTCACGGATCCATCTCACCTTCTGCAGAGGAACTGGCAATGTGTTTTCCTTATGCAAAGTGTTGAAAACAGGCCAGGAACTATCCTACATCTGTGCCCTAAGCTCATAGGAAGGACAGAACAGAAGAAGACCTCCAAGCATCCGCTACTACTGCAAAAGCAAGACCTCCAAGCATCCATTACTACTGCAAAAGCTCTCTCAAATTAGCAAAGGGAGTAAAGGCTGCTACTGAACCCCCAAAGCCTCCCGAGACCCATGACAGCAGAACAGGAAACAAAAGAAAATGCCTGAAAACCCTTCTCCCTACCAAGAAAGGGAGCAACTCATGAAGAATCCCTTCAAATGCATTGGTACACACACTTGCTAGGTACTGAGGGTACTTTGAGGCATCGAACACAGTGAACCTTCTGATTTTGTTACTCGACAGACTGGAGCCCACAGAGCTATCTCTCTGCAGGCTTCTGAAGGATTAAAACCCGGGAGTGTGTTCATGGGCTGAATGTGAAAAAAAGAAATGAGCATCTGGGGGTTTCTATGTAATCCTCCCCTCTTTCGGAGGACCCATGTCCCAGCTTCAGCTTCTCTGCTTCAGCTTCTCAGTCCGTTTCTCACAGGCAGACAGTTCATCCGTTGAGATCAATATGTAGGAAATCAATAAAATACAAACACGGCGCTTTCCCTTTGCTGGCTTGGACTTCCTCCCTGCAACCCTGAAAACTCTGCAGTGTTTCCTTCCCTCTGCCCCACGTGACCGAGAAGCCTCCATTTTCACCTTCCTGCCTCGCTCCTGGCTTCAATGTGAGCAACTTTAGAGATCAGCTAAGGAAGACTGTTCTTGAAAAACTCAGGGAATCCCATGTCCTGGATTTGGCATCCATTAAGTTTTGAGCTCTCTGCTTTGGTGGCTTTGAATTTCCCCATAAGACCGACAGAAAGCCATACAAGGATGTAAGTGTGAACAGACTGGTAAAGCCTTCAGCCGCCCTCACAGACAGCCTACAGTGGGAGCAAATTGTCCGTGCCTGTAGACCAGTGTTTCTCAACCTTCCTAATGCTGTGAGCCCTTACTAGAGTTCCTTATGCCATGGAAATTATTTCCATTGCAACTTCATAACTGTAATTCCGCTACCGTTCTGACTCACAAGGTAAACATCTGACATGCAGATGGTCTCAGGCAACACCGGTGGAAGGGTCATTTGATGTCCCCCACAAAGGGATCACAACCCACAGGTTGAGAAACATGTCTGTAGACACTCAAGCAGAAGACTGATGGAGAGTCATGAAGCAGATGAGATGCAAACCCTGAGGGTTGGTTCAAAGCTCCATTAAAGCCCCTTTGAGTCCTGAGATTCTGTTATTCAGGTTGGAGGTGGCAGATCCAGAAGATTGTGTAGGAGCAGAATAGTGAAAATAAAAGCCCACTCTCTGAAGAATTTTGCAGAAATACTTAGAAAAGGCAGACAGCCAAGAATCGCACAGACTGAAGGCAAGGATATGGGGTCTGGGAGCAACAGCATTAATAGGACTCCACCTAAACCCAGCAGATCAATTCATCTGGAATATCATAATGTGTGGGAAGAGACTACCTCCATGTTAGTTAGACATCTTGGGTAAAATTGGGTTCTAGTAACATCCTTGCCAATCATTCGAGAAGGAGGTACCTTAGAAGACACACAAGGGATAGCATTTGAAAATGAAAGCAAACTCCAGTCCCGGCAAAGCTTTTAGTACATTGCAGCCCACTATTATTACTTCTTGCGGATGGTGTCTGGGTTGTTCTATAAGAAAGCAGGCTGAACAAGTCATAAGGAACAAGTCAGTTAGCAGAACTCCTTCATACCTCGGTATCCGTTCCTATATCCAGGTTCCTGCCCTGTTTGGCTTCCTGTCCTGACTTCCTTCAGTGATAAACAGTGGTGTAGAAGTATAAACCAAATAAACACTGTCCTCCCCAAACTGGTTTTGCTCATGATGCTTCATCATAGGAATAGAAACCCTAACTGAAACATCCTCCAAAAAACTATACTAAGGAGGGTGACTCCAGAGAAAATGCCAAGTTATCTGCACCATAGGACACCTCTTATATACTGTCTCAGTATGTGACTAAGGGGCCTCCCAGGTAGACATATTGCTACCATAGGGAACACTTAAATGGCAACTCCAGCCCAATCAGCATCTAGTATTGAGAACGCATGAAGCTCGCGAGGACCACTCTGGCGGGGCTGTGTGGACCAGGCACTTTCCTTCTTATCTCTTTATAACCCTGGGTCTTGAACCGATACTCGTTTTAAGTTTAGAAAACATTGGAGTGCCTTGAAATGTGGAGTGATGCCAGCAACAACAACAAAAACCTCAATCTGTCAAAGAGATGCAGCCAAGCCACAGTGAGATGGTCATGACAAAGACACAGGGCACATCTGTTCGCTACATCTGAGTCAACATGCCACTGCCCTCCACTTCCAAAGGCTCTGGGAAGTGAGAGGATTCTATAAGTCATAATGCTAATCTCAGACCAACGGCCACATGACTGGGCTATCTAGCAGGATCAGCCATGCACTCGACTTAGTCCTGTGGGTGAGAAAGCAAATGAATCTTTTGCAGCCTCTTCAGCTTGACTGATGTTGTCCAGCTAAGTCAGACTCCAATCACCTGAGTCAACAGCAAATACACAGACATCGGAACAGCTGTTGAGTCTTCATTAGGAGGTCTGGCAGAAGACCATGGAGTCTATCTTAGCAGACGTCCCAAGTCAGTCTCAAGATTGAGCGTGTTCATGGACCTGTGGCATAGTGGACATGCCACCAATTGTTAGTGTGGTTCCTCAATGAGAATTCATCAAAGGCCTAGCATGGGCCAAGACCTTTCTGAAGTCATGTTCCCTAGGTTCCCTCTCAGTCCTTCTGGCCTCTGTGTGATATAGAGATGTCCATGCCTGGTGTATCATCGTTTCAAGTTTTAATAAGCATACAAAATAATGAGTATCTCTATGACTTTGTTTTCTTTTTGAGACAGGGTGCTGTATAGATCACACTGTCCTTATATGTGCTGAAGGATGACCTTGAGCTTTGATCCTTTAGCCTTTATCTCTCCAATGCTAGTATTACAGGTATGCACCACCACACCTGATTTATACTGTGCTGGGGATCAAAGCCGGGACTCAGGTTTCATGTATACTAAGCAAGCGCTCTACCAACTGAGCTACATCCCTAGCCCATGATATTTCCACACATGTGTATTCTCTCCCTCACATGACCCATCGATCTTCAGACAGACAGCAAAGCTCAGTGAGGGAAGAGAACCACTCCAGAGCCACAGCCCAAGCCTTAGGACTCTTCTTAAGACCTTTTCCATGACACCAGGATTGCCTTAAGAATCTAAATCTTACTCTCATCCAAGACTCCTAAACCAATAATCCAGGTTCCCATTTGAGACTCATCATGTGAGCTTCCCAGACTAACTTGGACATGTCTTTCATAGCTGCAAAAAACAGCTGCCTTCCAAATTGGATGCCACAGGCTAGAGATGGCACTTTGCCCAACACGTGGCCTCTTTAGACATCCTGTGAAAATGCTCTAAGAATGTTGGTACAAAGTGTTTATTTTCTCTGGTAATACTAAATACAAATGTTGTGTCTCTGGAATCTTGTAACACAGAGCCCAGCATATAACTTCATAAAAGTAACTGCTGCCGGCACATAGCTTCCAAGAGAGGCCTGGCTATATATATCATTAGCTCACAGGCTTCACAGTTGGGTAAAAATGCCATTAGAAACCATAGCATTTACCCAACAGACAGAAATGGACCCCAAGGAACTCTTCCAGTCTAGCAGGTAATTATGGGGGAACCCTGTATTATTTACTATCAAAGATGGAAGGCCACCCTGGAAGACAGGAAGTTTCTCCCATACACACACACACACACACACACACACACACACACACAATTTCCATATAAGAATAGATCCCCATTCTTTGTTGAGTTCATTCTGACTTCTGATGACACATTTTTATCTTTCTGTTGCTTTCCTCAAATTGTGCATCTAGCTAATGGCCTCAAGCTATGCATTAATAATAAATATTAACATTCACTTGAATCCCATTCACAAATCTGCCTCCTGGAAGAGAATGCATAGCCCCCAGAATCTCATTCATTTCATGACCACATGGATGACAATGAATACAGGCAGCTTATAGAGTCCTTTCACTTCCCAGAGTCTTTGGAAGTATGGGATCCAGGATCCAGGATCATAGGCAACTGACTCACTATCAAGGGCAGCCACACTGGGGGTCATAGCTAAAACACAGTGAACTAACCTTCATTGCACACATCTTGAATATTCAGATTTTCTTAGCTAGGATTTGTTCTTCTCTGGTCTCTGAAAAAGCCAACTACGGACAAGCCAGAGAGCAGAGCTGTATCCCTAGGGCCTACTTTAGTTTCCAGAATTCTTGGGGTGTGCAGTAAATGTGTACACACAGTTGGCTTCTTCTTCCACCTCTCCAGCATCCTACAACTTGGCCACTCTTTTTTTTTTTTTTTTATCATCTTTGTATCTAACATAAAGCACCTACAAGGACATACCTACCTTTAAAACTGATGGTTTCTTTCTATTTTAGAAATTGCTTCAAATGATTTACTTATGTAAATATATATAGTCTTTATTTCTTTTGTCCTCATCATCTCTTAAAGTCCTGTCATTAAAGGAAAAGCTGTAATGTAAGGCTAGAGGTATATAGTTTGGTGTCAGAGCACCTGCCTTGAAGCATGTGTATGTGGAAAGTCTGTATTCCATCTACCAGAACTGCCAAATTCATGCTATTAATACAAAAAGGTATATAAATTAAACCGTTATCAGAAGAACATGTAATATAAATAGCAGTTGCAAAGGCAGAGCAGGGCAAACGCAAGCCATGAGGTACTGTTTAAAGCAGAAGTTCAGGCTAGGGCTAGGGTTAGCGTAGGGTTACAGTTAGGGCAGGATAGCATGAAAACAAAAAACAAGTTGGACATGATGCCGCACTCCTGTAATCGCAGCACTTGTGAAACAAAAGCAGGAATAACAGGAGTCCAGGGGCAACTTTGTCTATACAAGTAAGAAGACCCTGTCTATCCCCCTGCCCTGGATTGTAACAAAGGAGGCGTTGGTTGCTAGGAGAGGGTTGACAGAGTCAACTCAGGCTTGGATGATCAGCTCTCTATGTGGGTTTCTGGCGTGCACACTCCCATGGAGAAATGTACACCATCTTTCACTAGAACCATCCTACTTGTGAAACAGGAAAAATGTGTCACCAGGGCGCTGGCTATGACTCTGGAGGACTAATCAAACTATTTTAAGCAATTTTGATCTCTCCTCTGCCTCTGAATACTTCTGCGTTCTCATTTGTAAACTAGGAGATTGGCTGCCTTGCGCAAGGATGCAAACTGTAGATTCTTTTAATTTTCCGTGATCGTTGTTTACATAATCTAATAAGGGTATGTAAGTGTAATCAAAGAAACAAAGAAGGAAATTAGAAAGAAAAAGAGACACATATAGAACCTGTTCCATTAACAGTGTATTTTCTGTGGACAGGAAGTACATGGCCTTTTGCTGGGCACACCCTGTGGGGCATGGAGAAGAGCTAAGGGCCATAGTGTTCTTATTTGCCAACTTCCTCAGAGGAAACCATGCCAGATAAAGAAAAACAGCAATAGTGAGGCTGGATCCTTCAAAACCCTCATGTTCAGAACAGAACGGGGGCAAGGCGTAGAGTCAGGAGAGACAGAACCAAAACAGAGACCACAGGCAAATCCCTCAGGTCACTACCAAGATGCCAACTGCTCTGCTGCCTCAACACCAGCCAATCAACACCTGAGAGGGGGGTTGCAGCAGGGTCTTCAGGCCACTGAAGAATTTGGGGGCATTCTAGTGCCCGGCTGGCCAACAGGCACTCTGAGACACATAGGTGGCAAGACACAGTTGCACATCTGTATGGAGTCTGCCTCCAGAAGGAGTGAGCCAGGCAGCAGAGAAAGCAGTCACTATCATGACCACTGAGACATCTCGGGACACAAATAAGAAGCAAGACATGAGTGAATCCCCCTCATGCGGGGTTGCATGGGTCGCAGTCCTGGGAAGCCATCTGCAATTCTGAAAGTTGGGTCCTGGGTGGGATACCTTACACTCCACAAACCTCAAGCAGGTAAGCCTCGGGGGAAAACAGACAGTGGGGAACAGTCTTTGCAGGAGGATTTGGGTTAAACACTCTCTACTTGCAAGTCCGTGAGATTTAAGGGAACACCCATTCCAAGCCTTCCAGGGCCCACAGTAGGAAAACAGAGCAAAGAAGTATATTTGTTAGAGGCTGCCTGCTATTCTGGCCTATGTCTATACGTTAAAACCATGTGTACAAAGGGTTAAAATGGCATGTTCTAAATGGCGCTTTACTATTGGTGGGATTTCTTTTACCTGCCTTAGCCAAATAACACCATAAACGTGTGCGAGGCTATAGTAGGGGGAAGGAAGGAGGAAACAGAAAATGTATTGAGTCCCTCCTCGGAAGCACAAAGTAATAGTTTGAAGACTTTATTATTATTCTTTTTAATCTGACTTTGGACAACAACACAGCATGCTCCATAATCTTACCAGAAGTAGTTAACTGTAGGGGGGAAAAGTTGAATATTTCTGGGAGAAGATTGTCCATTTCTACCTGCTAATGCATGCTCTAAAATGACCATTTATATGCACAATCATTTACCTGATGCATAATACTTAACTTGAAAATTATCACTAAGAGGTACCGCCAGCACCCACGCTGGAGCACAGGGTTTGGTGCGGATGCTAAAGTGTTTCTGTGGATAATGAAGCACTCCACAAAGTGCCCTTTGTTAGACAATAAAAATAAATGATTTCAAAAGCCATCAACTGGTGACGAACAAGTCCATTTTATTGCCAAACTGTTGTAGATTTGGGGGGTAAGCTCATATTTCACTACAACGGGCCCGCTTTCTCTCCTGCTTCTGTTTCTTTTTTAAACACAAGCTACTCAGTATTTGCACCTATTGCTTAGCTTCCTTTTATTAATAACAAAAGCACCCCTGCCATTTGTGGGAGTTTTCTTTGCACTAGAAGTGGGCTAAGTGATTCACACTTGTGGTGTGTATTTTGTGACTTGTTCCCTTTGTATCACAGCCGTGACAGCTGACAGGCCAGTGCATCACCACCTTGTTACACTTAATGCTGCTAAGGCCTGCAGAACTGAAGTGACTTGCCCAGGGTGATATATTAACTGAGTGGTTGGAAGAGACTGTGAAAAATGGCCATAATACTGCCCTCTGCAATAACTGCCCCCCTTCACAATGGAGTTTCGGCAGCATTCATCTGTGCCGGCCTTGCACTTGCTTTGATATACCCAGGTGTCCAAAGAAGCATTGTGCTGGTTCTGGAGTCTTCTACTCTTTCGTGCCACAAGAAAAAGCCCAGACATGTGGGTCTATCAACTCCTTCACCGCGGGAGACACCTGGCCAAGAATCAAGTGCAAATCTACATAACCGGCCGTCAGTTGCCTAAAACTCTGTGCATGCACCCAGATAAAACACGACCAAACTGCAGAATCACAAACTTATGAGAGAGACAAGACACTATTTTAACGACTAAATTTTTGGATAGTATATTACACGTTACACAGCAAGTGCTAGCTGATACATGACACTGCTGAAAGTGAAGTTGCCTTGTATATTCTTATTGTATACCAAAAAAGGGTCTAGAATTGACTTGTTTGTAATTAAAAGATAAAAGTTTGGACAAGTGAGTTAAAGTAACGTGAAAAAATAAAAACACATCACTATTTTATTTAGATAATCAGAGTGTTCCCTCTTTCTCTCTGTCTCTGTCTCTGTCTCTCTCTCTGTCTCTCTCTCTCTCTCTGTCTCTCTCTCTCTCTCTCTCTCTCTGTGTGTGTGTGTGTGTGTGTGTGTGTGTATTACAAGAATCATCCCATCAGAGTGTTAACTCTCTAGAATTTACCATTATTCTTGGCCTCTATAATTAACTTTTCTTTAAAGTATGAGTGACTGTACCTACTCTGGCTACAAGCCCAGTTTGATCTTCAAAAACACAGTGAGCATGAAAAAAATGTTTGCTGCTATGGATACACAACAACACTACAATTTAATGAACATTGCATTAAACCCATATTCTTCTAACCCTATTTATTTATATATCATTGATACGACCTTTGCCAGTCTATAAACTACCTAGATTATTATAATTTAGTGAAACGTTTTTCTTTAAATAAAATTCGATTTGACTCCTAGATCTCACTCTGCCTGATCTTCAGCAGTAACCATGAGATAATTTATTTTATAAAGTAGTTATATTTTGTACATTGCTTAAAACTTCAAGGTGTGTGTATTTGTATGTGAGCCACTTGAAAGCACTCGCTGTGCTTCAGTCTTAGAAATACTGCTTCAGCCAGGTTTGGTGTCCTTCATCTCTTCATACTTCCAAGACTACCCTGGCCTTTATCAGACATAGGGAACTCGGGTAGTGATACCAACTCACTAGTTCCTTTCTTCGGTCATGCGCAGGTGTGCTAACTAGTTTTCATTGTCAACTGGAAACAAAATAGACTCACCTGGGAAGAAAGTCTGATTGTGTGACCATTCGGATCAGGTTGGCTTGTGGGCATCCCCATGGAGGACGTTCTAGCTATATTAGCTATTAGCCATTGTGGGAAGATACAGCCTCAAAGCAGGTGGTACCAGTCACTGAGTTTGGGTCCTGATTTCTTAAGACTGGAGGGATTAAGCTCACATGCATGCATTTCTCTACTACTGTGAGATGTGGCCATCAGTTCGAATTCCTGCTTGACATGCCCATAATGATGGGCTGTCACAGGGAGTTAGGAGCCAAATGAACTAGTTCTCTTTAAAAGTTTCTTTTTTGGAGTTATTTTATCATAGTAGCAGAAACAAAATCAGGACCCCTGCCATCTAAAGAATTGTATACAACTGTAACTGTTGAGTCCAGAACAATTCTCCACTGGCTAGTGCTCATGAACAGAGAGGCCAACTTGAAGTTGGGCACAGTAAATGTCACTAGGTCCTCTGATGGCTCTCTGGCCAGACAACTGTTTCCGACTGATAATTCCCTATCTGCATAGGCCAGAAGATAACCGTTAAAAAAAAATGTTGTTAAACTATTTCCAATCAGCCGCTGCATTCTAAATGCATTCCATCTTCAACACAAGCTCTTAATCAGGGGCATTAAAAGTCACTGTCCCTGTGTCATTTAAAAAATCACAATCAAAACTCAAGATGCTACCATCTGGAACAAAAACACTGACATGTGCCCCCCCCCCACACAAACACACTAGATAACTGCTTCCACCTTTGGAAACACGTTTTTGGCCCTTCAACTATGTCCATAAAAAGTGTCAATAAAGTTCCCTAACTAAAGTAAATGTTCTCCATATCCACTAGTTGGGGGCTGAGCCCAGGGCATCAGGGCATCATACATGCTAAGCACGTGTTCTACTACTTACCTATAGGTTACCTGTAACTCACCTGCCTCAGAAGAAATCTTAACTATTGAATTGGACAAAATGCACTGTGCTGTCTTTGAGAAAAATATGGTTCACTGAAGTGAAATTCTTTAACAATAGTCAAAAATTCCTATGGCCAGGGGGTATTATAACTAGGAAGTAAGAATCATAAGCAAGGGGGTACTAATGGGTTGATATCTAAAAGAAAAATCAGAAAAAAAGGCAGGGGTTCAAATCATTTGTTGGTATTATCCAAACATGGTCTAAGGGTCCTGCATAAATCATTGGGCTTCTCTTACTATGTATCTAATGGCCACATACGTACGGCAGTGATAAGAGTTGTCATGCATACTGGTCCTGAATAGTAAATGAGCTGATTTATCCAGACCTCTTAGGAAAGAGCTGTCCATATACTAAGTATCACTAGTCTTTGTTTTGTGGGTAATTGAGAACGTGTATTATAAACAGCCATATAGGAAACCGACACTGGAAGTCACCGGCTTTTTCTGCCTCCACAGCCTCTCTGGTTCTTTGAAGGAAGGTCTGAGAATTCTACAGGTTAACTAGGGACAAGTGGAGTGAAGATAAGAGAGGGTTCACACAATAGACGTCAGAATGAAAGTTCTGAGACTCTCTGACAAATAGAAACTTGGGCGCAGAGCCAAGGAAACTTCATTTACCAGGGACAAAGGTAAAGTCCTATGTGATCAACTGCAATTGTGTGGGGAAAATCTTGCTTCAGCGAGTCTATTTGGCCAGATGCAGGTGGAAGAAACAGCAGTAAGGGCAAGCCACCAAGACCTCACCACTAGAAAATACAGAGTTCCGTTTTCCATGACAGAATATATTCTACATTCTCTGCGCTGACAAGATCTGAACTGCTATATGACACTCAGCTCTCAGCATCACATCCAAAGAGGAGTAAGATGCATGAGGAAATAATGGAAATAAGACACCTGAAGGAATTCAGGCTGATGGGAATATCCCTGCAGGGACAGAAAGCCAGAGCGGTCAGTAACTAGGTATGCCTGTCTTTGCAGAGCACAAGGAATGATAAGGCACAGTAACTGAGCAGCGAGTACCCCTGCCCCCAGCGAACCAACACTCACTTGACCCTGGAAACACCGATGACGTCAGCCTTGTAGAGCAACAAAGAGAAAGCCGCTAAGGAGACAAGGCCAAGCGGAAGAGCTATAAAGCTATTTCTACAAGATAGAAATAAGGATGAAGTGACAGTTTCAAGTGACGCATTTGTTGTCAACATGCATAGTGTAGATTGAAAGCTGGTGATAGGGGTGACACCCACCCAAGGCCATGTTCCCAAGGACTTACCAAAGGTTCAGCTGCTGGACACAGCCTGTATCCTGAAGTCTGTCCAGCCAGGTAAAAAGTCTTATCAGTTCCATTAGGCTAGTGGGGACACTGAGCCTCCAGGGTGCTTAGAAAATTGCCTGTGGTCATATTAATTACAAGTTAGAAAGATGCTGATTGTGGACCAGGCAGTACAGGTCCAGAACCTCGGGGGTTCTCAGCCTTGACCTCCAACTCAAAGACATATCTTATTTATGTGGAGTGGTTGAACAGAAGGCAGAAATGCATCAGAGTTCGTACGCCTCTTCTTGGACTTGAGAAGAGTCAGGGAGAGGCACGAGATCTTATACGTTTGTAGCACTCTGCATTAGATTCTAGTGTGAATCGGCTCTGTTCACAAAAGGCATGCAGGGAGTGAGGCTCACTTCTATTATAGAGAATAATCTTATTGTGGGTGACTTTCTTTCCTGACTCCTCTCTCTCACTCTTCCTTCATTGACCTTGGAAACTACATCAGGGACACGCGAGCTTAAAGGGGATCTGCTTCTGACGAAAGGGAAGATCCAGGAGTCTATGCAGTGCCTCACTGGGTGACAATGTTTTTGAATGAAATGGTGTTGGAGTCTGGGTGCTGGGAAGTGATTGTTTTGCAAGCTGAAGAAAAGATCCGAGACCCAAGGACATGAGGATATCATAAAAAAAACCAAACCTGTTCTTGCCCCTGCTGCTACCCCTCCCTTCTTCCCTATTTCTTGTGTTTTCATTGACTGAAAATGCATTTCATCCTAAGTGTGGGAGCAGATGTGGTCATCTTCTACCTGTGTCCCAGGTGAGTTCTGGTATCTTAGTGACTTAGTCTGCATCCGCTCACTCCTTCTGAAACATCTTCCATGGTGGTCCCTGAGAAACGATCTACATGCTCTATCAGTTGAGGGCAGTTTGTTGCATCCAGTACAAAGAAGAGAAGAATGTCATCTTCCATGTACAGAAGAGAATGTCCTCCATGCTTAAGCTCAGAGCTGTGGGAACATGCCTTGCATTTGTCCAGCAACTGTCAACAAAGAACATGCTAAACAAACAACAAACAAAAAACTGCATTTCATGGCTGCCATGCACCCTGCATTCTTCTTTGTAGTTCTGTCCTTTGCTATCCTGCTATAGAAAGGTAAAGTGTAGTCTTTGGAAAGTATTGACAAACTACCCGAAGTGGGTGATCAGAATTCTCCAAAGACAATAGACTCATAGCCAATAACAGACAACAATAGTAACAGCAGCTGACAATGATCAAATTTTGTAACGTGTTGGCACTGTCCTGTGAAAGTCATATAGCATTTTCTAGTTTGATTTTCCCCAGTGTGGTAACTAGAAAACTGATTTCTAAAACTTATATGCAAAGGTAACTGGAAAGGACAAAGAATGGTTTGTTTTCAGGTCAGACAGACACAGCCATGGTAAGCATTGCAGCTTCGTTTTCACCTCCCCCACTTTTCACATGCGTCTTGTAAGACCTTTGAAGCATGTATGTAAGAAATGAGTCAAAGGTCCTTACCATGCATTTGTGGTGGCTGTGTCGGTTTTTCCAAAATCAGTTTTATCAGGTCACCATGGGGTCCCACAGAGATTGAACTGACAACCAGGGAGCCTGCATGGGACTGGCCTGGGCACCCTGTATATCTGGTTTTGTAGCTTGGTCCTCTTGTGGGACTCTCTAGCAGTGGGAACAGGAGCTGTCTCCAACTCTTTCACAGG
>NW_004949103.1:16591153-16647415 GCF_000317375.1 Microtus ochrogaster
CCTCAGGATCTGGCCTGGTGTTTTGCACCCAGTAGATGCTCAATAAATATCAGCTGAGTGATTGACACTCAACCTCTGTGCCAGCATTATCCTGGGCCAGATGAAAGTGATGATGTTCATCTCCACACTGGTGACTTTTCTCCTTTGTCACCTTTTTGTCCTGCAGTAACTTGAAATTGCAACAAGACCCAAGAAACCTGAAACCATGTACCAAAGCCCAGTCTAGCTCCAATGTCCTAGCTAAAATTGTTTTTAGGGTCAAGAAATGGCACACCCCAGAAGAGAAATGAAGAAAACAGGGAGAGCAATTTCAAAAAGTGGGGGTGAGGGGTTGAGAGAACAAGGGAACAGGGAAGGAATGGGTAAGAAGAAGCAGAAACAGCCATCCAAGACTCTGAACCTGAGAACTTTAAGGCTCCAGGCTCCAAGCAGAGGGAGGCAGCTCACTGTCTACCAGGTGTAGAAGTTTAATTAGGATTTTACCAGTGTGTTTGAGGGAAGCGCTGACACTGCTCTATACAATTACTCTCCTCAAACACAGACATTTTACCTCTGTTTTCACACATGTAAAATGAAATCATCAGATGTACCAATGTTGACATTTTCCCTCATGAAATACCAGATATTTTTCTGAAACTGCAGTAATTATGTCCTTCACCACCCTCCACAAAGAAACTCAACCTGTCACAAAGTAATTTCAAAATCATTAAAATTCTTCAGTCGGAGACCAGAGACACTGAAAAGTCAGTGGTATTCTCAACTGAAACCCAAAGGCTAAGGCCTGCTTCTGTTGACAAAGTCAAGGCCGGGATTTTCCAAAAGCACCAATACCTCAGAAGTGCCCTAAACACACACAATCAATACACAATCTCACCGTCACCGTCACCGTCACCGTCTCACCGTCACTGTCACCGTCACCGTTCACTCTCAGGAGTAGAGCTGTTGTCTTTGTGCCTCCCCCTCCCCGCTGCTCCAATCCAAGAAGCAAGAGCAGCATTGCCAACTTTCAGGGTGAAGAGTGGGTTTATTGTGTGGGTGATTTATCACATGTTTATGACTGGGCAGAAGAGATTTTCTTTGGAGGCTTCAGAATTTACTTTTTTCCTCCCCCATTTAAGCAGCAAAAGAGTGGTAGGGATGAAGATTCCGTGGCTCGGAGTCTATTTGCAGAGTTTGAGGGGGTGGAAGGAGCTGAGATAAGAGAATCAAATCCCCAAATGAATCTTTGGTACAGCAAGTTCAATTCAAATGTTCATGACCTCATGGCTTGCTGCTAGTTCTTCCCATGTGTCAATTATCAGCTCCATGGACTATACAGATGCTAGAGACTGCTTTCTGTGAAGTCGTGAGTGGGGCAAAGACAAAGGAGGGAGAGATTACGAAGGAGAGCAAAAGACACAGACGATCCCTCCCCCGCCAAAAGATTAGCGAGATAGAGGAGCACCGTTACATGTGTCTTGGAATTCAAGAACTCTTTTCAAGTCCAGGGATTTGGACTCCACACATCTCCACCGGTCACCTAACACAACAGCGCTTCCTTCCGGTGACACGTCAGATAGAGCAGAAGCTGTTCTAGATCCAACACCTTGGTTCACATGCATCACCTGTCACCTCCGCCCTGGATGATCTTAGGCATTTTATTCACATTTGCTGTGCCTCAGTGACCTTCTCGATAAATAGAGCCTGGTGAACAGGGGTGTTAGGTCATCAACTGAATGCGAAATCAGGGGAAGAGTCTCCAACAGCGCTGGGGGGAAGGAAAGCTTTGCAAGCATCTGTTTCTCCTGCTCACATTTTCTGGGGCCATGCAGTCACTGGCAGCAAGTTGCAAGAAAGCGGGGCCCCACGTTGAGCTACCTTAATGCACATGCTTCTTTCCAAGAGGACAGAACTGTTCTTACAACCCAGGTGTGGGGCTGCCAAAGAAAGGGCAGTTCATGGCTAGCAAAAGCTCCTCTGTCTGCTGTGGCCATTGAGACTGCTTTCACACAGCGGAGGTATTTCTAAGATCGGTACTGAGTTACAGAAACACTGAGTCTATGTGGCACTTTTTTTATTAGTTGTCAAACGGTGCAGAGAGGACAGTGTGACCAGGGCTCCCCTTGCTTTTTAAGGCACTTTTGACTTCCAGGCAATAAAATAACTATGAATCATGCTTGCCTATGCACCTTAAGATAGTACCATTGGATATCTGCAAAGATGCTTGTTGCCTGGAAACGATGGTGGCACTGGAGGTATGATGCTCAGGGCAGAGATTCATATTTACGGGCATTTCCTAGAATATCTCATGTAGTTTTCATGCCCATTGACAAGGTAGGGAGTCTTTTTATAGCCAATCCACAGGTGAGAAAGGCGAAATGCTGAGGTTGGTCTACAGTCATCTAGCTGGCCTGTGCTGATGACTCCAGAATCTTTGCTCCCGACCCCTACATTAAATCTACCCTTAGCATTATCCAAAGCCAAAATCAATGGGCTCTGCCCCCTACAGGGGGTTTTGAACTGTGTTTATCCTCACCTGGGTGGCTTCACATCTTGAATTCAATGTCCTTTTCCAAGAATGAAAAGCTTTTATGTTAAATATCTGCCAAGGTCCCTTTCAGACCAATACTTGCATGAGGTGTGCAGTTGTCCATTCGGCCATACATCTACCAAGTCATAATTGAACACTAAGCACCTGTTAGAGTTTAGGTGGTACTGTGGTGGTCTTTATGCAAAGAAGGAGGAAAAAAACAAAAAGGAAGGGTCTGTTCCATGCCTTCTTGGAGCTTGGGGTCTAATAGAGAAAGTGGGGAGAGGGTATGCGCCAAAAAAAAGAAAGCCGTGGGGTCCCTTGGAAGAGATTTACTAAGGCTGGAATATTTAAAAGAAGGCCTGGACAGTGTGCAGGGTGTGAAAGACAGTGGAGCAGTCAGCCCTAAGTGGGATGACTTTATCACACCCTTCTCAAGGCCCAGGAGTCTGTGCAGAAGAGGAGGCAGGAGGACTGTAAGAGGCAAAGGCGATGGAGGACTCTAAAGAATAGCATCTACCAGACACAGGAGGACTGATGCACATAGGAACCCAGAGACTGTCACAGCTTAAGACCTTCACAGGCTCCAACCAGAAAAACCCAGCACTGAGAAGGGGAAGACAAAAGTTCCGCCCATAACCGAGAGGCTGCTTACAATGGACCGCTGCTGGGCAAGAGGAAATCATTTTCTCCACAGGAGTGAAACTGAGCATATGAAGAACACTCGAGAACAGGGCCTGCTCCCAGGAGTAGCTGGACAACACAAAACACAACGCATGATATTTTGTGTGCTTTATTTTGTTATGGTTTGGGGTTTTTTTGTCTTTGGAATTTATTGTTTGTTTTATTTTCTTGTTTACATTTTTAAGAACTTGAAGTTGGGTGGTTAAGAGAAGTAAGGAGGATATGAAGGACTTGAGGGAGAGAGAAAGAATATGATCAAAATATATGAGAAAAGAATTTAAAGTCAAAATACAATAAAAATTTTAAAAAAATAAGGCTAGGAGAAAGGCTAGGAGAGGGTAAATCAAATGGTGTTAGGAAACATTGCATGTGAAGGGGAACAGCAGGGATAAAGGCCTGAGGTTGGAAAGACTATGGTGTTTTCCAGAACTTAAGACAAAGCAGTGTAGCTGAAGAACAGAGAGCAGGGCCATCCCAACGCTGTTACTCCTGTGGAGCGGTTCCTAATTGCCTCTGCTACAACTGAGATCCCCAACTTGGCCACTGTTCGCTCTTACATCATTCCCAGCATGGCCGATCGTTTCCCCCCACTTGTAATTCACAAGGTCAGAAGCACCTTGCAAACAACTTACCTAATCAAAGGCATTGTCATGTTTTCTTTTCTTATATATAGATGACAGACATAATCCCATCCACCCCACCGACCCTCTTCCACGGCCTCTTGCTCCGTTTACACTGCCCTGAGCTCCCCACCACAGCATTCACCTGCAGCCCTGTGCCTTGTCATTTCCTGTCACCTTCTCCTCGGGCACAACTGCTCCGTGCTCCATTGCTGCAAATCTCTTCCTTAGTTACAAGTTAGTGGATCTAGTCATCGAGACTTTGCTAGCATGGGACCTTGTAAAGGAGATGTCCCTCATGAGTTAGCATGAGGCTGGAACTGCACTGGGCAGCCCAGAGCTACAGAACATCTGCAAGAATCATCAAACTTTGGCCATAGCAGCCTCCTTTGCAGACCAGCCTGTGACGACACTGTGATAATATGGGTGGCCACCAATGCAGCCCATAGACACATCAGGTAAATAGTCTCGTGGAAAGAAGTATTATTTGTGAGTTCTAGCTGGTCCCCAGGTTCTAATCCTTTAGGATCTAAAAGTAAATTGTGAAAAGCCAGGTGTGATAAGGATTCACTACAGGTCTCTATGGTCTGGGTAGGCTCTATCAATCCCACCACCCGATTCTTTTAAAGATTAAAGCAGATTCCAGTCACGGTCAGCTGTTCTCTCCCTGAGTTCAGCACATTTCCCACTGCTGGGTGGAAAGTACCTGCCCCTAACTTTCTCTAGAACGATATCAGATTGTCCCATTTCTGGGACCCCTGCACTGGAGAGCAGAGCTGACTAAAACCCTTCTCCTCTTACTAAGTCAGGACATCTCAGTGGTTTGAAATCTGAGCCCCGCACAGCCATCTCTCTTTGTGTGTACATGACAAAGCTGTAGGACCTCACATGGGTGAATGAAGAAGGCAGCGATGTGAGCTTTCTGAGCTGAAGCTACATCTCATCGCAGAAGAGCCAATATCAGCTTGGATGTGAATGAGGGCAGAGAAACAACATCCAACCTCCAGCAGGTGCCAGGTACTGGGCCAGGAGGTTTATACATCGAGTCCCTGAACCGTCTTCAGAGGGATGCGCTAACTAGAGCCCCGCTATGCAGAGAAGTAAACTGAGGCTCTAAGGGGCGATTTGTGAAGGGTTACACAGCCAGCAAATGGCAGACTTTGGAGCGATGCCCAGGCATGTCTCGCTCCCAGGCCAATGCTTTTCCCATTATCCGATAATGTCTCGCCTTTGCATGCTTTCCGGACTCCATTTGTTGTGATTTTCAGTAGCTTGGATGGATTGCACACTTGGAAATCCCCCAAAAGCAGATCCTACATCCTTAGCAATCCACATAAATGGGAGGCGGAATTCTAGCCATTGTTTTAACAGGAGAATTCTCCAGCTTGCACAATGGGGCTTTAAGAAAGAGAGTAGAAAGAAAAAGAAAAAGGCAAAAAGGAATCTTCCCTCCCGGAGCTGGCCTGTGGGATGAGGATGCCTGTGGGTAGCTACAGCTGTCGTGGGCACAGCTGTTGATTGGGGGAATGACAAGGTGACAAACTCAGTGTGTAAAGAATGTCGTTCATTGGGTCATTCAGCAACTAGCAGTAAGTGACTCATTGGCACATAGCAAAGCATTATGGGGAGGACAAAGGAGCAGAAAACTTTTCCCTTGGGGGAAACATAAACACTCAGAGCTCTCAGAGAGAGCAACAGGGCAACCTAACAGCAGATCGTGAAGGTGTCCAGGCACACCTCAGTAGAGAGCACCACGTGACCTTTCATCTCACAAGCTTGACACGATAACTAGCATTTCTTCTTCATTTTCTGCTTCTTTCTTGCATATGAGTTTAGTCTTACTTCCTTGCTTCTCTGGCAGATTTTGAGTAGAGAAAGCATTGTCCTGGAGACAGAAGAAATGTGTTTTTCCCCATGCCGGCTCTGTGATGCTTTAGTCCTTTGACCCTAAGTCAATCACCAGGCCCCCTCAGTCTCCATGTGGTCATGGGTAAAGGCAGGGTACAGATCCCTGTCTCAGAGGTTACAGGGCTCAGGTCTCAGGGCTAACTGAGATGATAGCCTGTGGAAGTCCCTTGAAAATAGTAAACGGTTAAAGAAAATGTACAGTCACCCCCAGTGTGGATACGTAGCTGAGCAGAAAACCTTGCCAATTGACCATTTTGAATTTCTGCGGATCACCTCTGGCTTAGCAGAAAGGAAAAGCAAGACAAAGAACACTGAGTTCTCCCCTCTCCCCACAAAAGGACAGCATTGTAAGTCTGCTGTGAATAAAGAGCACAAATTATATTCAGCATGATATAAGTAATGACATATCAATTAACTGTGTCAACAAGGTCTAAAAATATGCAAATTACTGTACTTCAATTAGAAAAATCTACATCCTTGGAGAATATTGTAAATCAGGAAATTTGGGAGACATTAAGAGCAATCAGGGAGGGAAAGCGTGTACTTGTTGCCGTATCCTATTTTTACACACACATAATGAAATAATTATAGCCACACTGTATTTATGCCTCTGCAAAAATATTAAAATCTTAAGATCTTTACAATGATAAGCTAAGTCTGTATTATGTTTTCAGACAACATTAATTATAAGAATAAGAAATCGATTATCATTCAATATAAGTAAGTTGAAACCAATTTGGACATGTAAATTAGAAATGTGGTTTTTCTCAGAGCCAGAACATTAAGAAAGAGAGAGCACGAAGAGACTTCTAGATCAATTACCACTGAGTCTATAAATGCAAAAGCTTAAGCGTGTTTAGGTTGTAATGCAAATTTAAGGATGTTTAGCAACTTTTCTCAGGAATATTCAACTATCTGGTGTACCCTTTTCTGGTGTTCTCTCCTTAAAATGCATTAATCTGTCTGTTTGGGATGTATTTGTCTTTGCTGAACTGGTCCCTAGCCGTAACTCTTGAGTAAATAACGGGAGGAGAGGCCGAGAAACAAACGGTGGAAGGGAGTTTCAGTGACTCAGATGCTCACCGCCTTAACATGAAGTGGTACCTCACTTTGAAATTCAATTTACATCCTCTATACAGATGTTAGAAGGATGCAGGGAGAAGCTTGGAACAGCAGCACCTCACATCCCCTGACCCCCACCCTGGAGAAGTACCTCCTGGCAGGGAATACCCCACGCCAAGACCCCAATAGGACTAAATACAATCTGTGAGAGGCTTCATCAAGACCCAAAAACCTAACTCTAGAAAGATATTTTCCTGACAAGTTACCACTTCCAGGCAGGTTTCCACACAGAGAACATCACTCATAGATCAAGACCCAGAGTTTGTTTCTATACCTATGGCGCATGTGTCTGTCTGCCTGCCTGCCTGCCTGTCTGTCTGTTTTTTTTCTGTGTGTGCACAAACACACACACAGTACATGTCGAGGTCAGAGGTAAACTGTCATTCCTCAGGTGCCAGCTCTCTTTTAATGAGGCAGGATCTCTCACTAGCCTGAAACTTGTCCTTAAGAAGCCTCCTTGCACTGAGATTTCAAGCGCATGCTGCCCTGCCTGGCTTCTGTTTGTGTAAACGTGGACTCTGGGGTTGAACTCAGGTGCACATACTTGCAAGACAACTGCTTGACTGCTTCACCACGGAGCTGCCTAGCCAGCTCTCCATGTTACAATAGACAAGTGACTGCTGCCTCTTCTCAGTGTAGCCCAGACATGTTGATTGCTGGCTCCTTGCTCACCAGTCTCTTCATCAGAAACCTCTGTCAGGGCAAGTACGATGACTTTTCTTTGTGCTCAAGGTTCCAGTACAATGCCTCCTACAGAGCAGAGATGAAATCAACACTACACCAGTAAACAGAGAGAGAGGGACTCCAATAGACTGGGTAGATGAGCACATTGTCACCAGGAAAAATGCATTTTCCTGAATCACTCAGCACTGATTCACCCATTTTTTGGTGAAACTGGTTAAATAATCAGTTTCCATTAGAAATATAGCTACAGTAACTGTGTACTTTTGGACACCTTATTTAAATTCCTCAATGCTTAGTTCCTGTATCTGCAAAACTGAAAAAAAAATCACAATTTTACCCACAGGGCTCTTGTGAAAATTAAATAATACAATTCTAATGGTAGGATAAGATAAAACAGTAAAGAAGGTGTCTACATATATCCGTGTCCCTGTAAGCCTGTCCTGTTGCTTTCCCCTCCAGGCCCACAGTACCCTCCAATCCCTACCAATGGCCACTCTCCTCATGTTTTCTCTCTCTGCTCTCACTCCGTCCGCTATTCTAGAAAACATCTGGTAAAGCTGTTTACAATAAACGTCACTCCAGTCGCTCCATCCTGGGACACAGAACACCAAAAATGGCATGCCAGAATAGCCAAGGTCTAAGTTGGGAATTTCAAATGTCCGTGGTTCAAAACAGAGTTTAGGGAGTAAGGTACATTTCTATCATCTCTAAACACACACATACTCACACACAGACACGTGTGTGTACGTGGGGAACCACTCTATATGCCTCTTCAACAGATGGTTTAAATAGAAGTAGTTTTTCCTTAAAATAAGAGCATCAGATGCTCTTAGCATGACTGCATTGCGTATCATGAGACTGAAACAAGGCAAGAAATGGCATCTCTGCTGAAAACGGACTCATATTCAGCCTTTAAAATACTAGACAGCCAATGTATTTTCCAGCATATTCTATCTTCTCTGTCTCTGCCTCTCGTGTGTGTGTGTGTGTGTGTGTGTGTGTGTGTGTGTGTGTGTATGTATATATTGCCTCTCTTGGTGTCTCTGTCATCTCTGTCTCTCTCTATATATGTACATATATGTGTACATGTATATACATATATATGTGTGTACATGTAATGTATATGTATATATGGAGAGTGCTACATGGCTGGAATACAGATATTACATCGCTAAGTAATTGTGAGTACCGACTTCTAGACCTGCCTTACACAAACTTGAGTTCAAAACGTAGCTATGATAACTGTGTACTTTTGGACACCTTATTTAAATTCCTCAAGGCTTAGTTACTGTATCTGCAAAACTGAAAAGATTACAATTTTACCCACAGGGCTCTTGTGAAAATTAAATGATACAATTCTACTAGAAGGATTAGCGTGATTGGTAGCAAAAATAACTTTTAGATGGCTGGAATTTTTAAGCATCTCCATAGTACAATTATGTCTGCCCGAAGTTCTCATTGCAAAGCTGAGGCTGGGGGCTGGCAGCATTTAACAAGTAGTACTTACCTCAGTGTTTTGAAATCATTAAAGCTCACCCCTTGAGACCACATTCTCCCACTCACTCTTATGCCTAACATGTTTAAAAACTTAGGGCAGTAAATAGTTGGGCCAGTTTTGCTTAGTCAGGTGACTTTTCAGAGGAACAAAAGCATTCAACAGCAAGAATTGAAATAGGATTTAAGACTATGAATTGACTATTTGCGTGGTACACAAACCTTTGGGATATTGACATAATATTTCTGGATATTACTGCTTAATCCATCTTTCAGCTTACTTTCTTTGCGTTCTTGTTCTCTTCCTTTTCATGTCTTTTTGTTCATATTTTTAAGTTTTACATATACTATGATTCACAGCAAAGGCACCATGCTCACAGGTAGCTAAAGATTTCTGAAGATGGATTATGCTAACGGAGATGTGTCTGTGGTAGAACCACCAAACTCTCCTGGAAGGCTTAAGAAATGGGCCACCAAGAAAAATTATTCCAGTCAACTCTTTAGAAGTTAACAGGCCAAGAGGTCGAGACCCCACTAAATATGTCTGCCTTCTCCCCGTGTTGATCATGGGATGATCTCGGCTCAATTTGTCTACTGTCTACTCTTGAGCACCCAGGGGCAGAGAGAAAACTCACTAGTAAAGAAAGACTGCATCCAACCCATTAGATTTGAGGGATGTCACCTCCGCCTATCTTGTCATACTGAAGTGAGTATAAGTTCTACAACTGTTAGTTATTAGCCTGTTTAAAAGTAAAAGAGAAGAAAGGGAGGAGAGGATTTACTCCAGAAGAGAAAACAGAAAGTGAAAGTAGGAGAAAGACGTGTGCTACCCCACAGCCCACCTTTTACTGCAGGGCTCCTGCTGTCTCTGGAGCCTTGCAATTATTTGGCTATTACTTATCTTTAAACATCAGCTAAAGAGATCTAGCATTTTGGAAAGGTAATTATACCATGATGCAGATGGCAGTAATAACAATTACCCAAGATAAGCCCTTGCAATGATCTTTACAGAGCAAAGCAAAGTCCTGTCTCATGAAGGACCTCCAGTGGAGACAGCTGCAATGCAATATCCCGGCTGGCCCGGAAAGCGACGGCAAATGCCAACTCCGTCATCCTGTAGGCAAAGTTATATGGTGGTTAAACATTACTTTTAAAAAGTTCCTTGATGTTGGAGAGCCTTTATGACAATTTTTATCTAAGGTGACCCCTAGCCTACCACGAGGAACAAAAACCCTTTCCTTGTGCAAGCCAACTTCAGCATCTCTTCCTGTATCTGAAACTGCCTGCCATGCGCATTTTAGTGGGGGAAGGGTTTCTCCTACACCGTGATCGTTGTTGAAGCAGGGGGGATCTAATAGCTTAGAAATCATTAATTGCTAAAAATAGATGGCTTCTGGGAGTCAATGAACTATGCGCAGCAGAGACAGTGTGTTTGAATGTCAGGCTTGTGCACTGGATATTTTTATGACTTGTCAGTGGCTCCGCAAAGAGCTCACACAGCGAAAGGTGCCTAGTCAACCTGGACTGATGGAAATTGCCAGTTAGAAATAGATTGCTCTTGTTTTAAACCTTGATCTCACTCCTAACAAATCACGATGTACATTTACGCTGTATTACGAAGGAAAGTTAGTCTCCGCCGCTGAAGAAGGGCGGGAGGAAGAAGAAAGGGAAAAGGACCGAAGAGGCTTTACCTGATCTTTGCAATTTTCCAGGGCATAAAATAACAACCTGTCATCTACCTTTTACAGGTCATTTTTATCACGTTGAGGGCCAAAATGAAATTTGACCTCCATTTTCCATCTACAGCGGTGATGATAAATTCAATGTGCACTGGACAGATGAACAGGAAGCCCAGAGAAAGCCAGATTAGTGTGGGATTATTCATTCCTGACTTGCCACAAAGAGAAAAGGCGTTTCTTGCCTTTGAGCCATTATCATTTTCCTTCCTCTAAGCCCCTCTGCAGTACCCATACCTTGAAGGTCTAGACTGAGTAATTCCCCATGGACTTCCTGTATCCCTGTATGATTTGGTCCCTCTGCTCCTAAGACTTAAACAAAAAGTTGTCATATTCCTGAATCTGATCAAGATACTTTATTCAACTAAGAAGTCAATAAGCACCTCTTTATAAATGCCTCCTGTCCCCACACCAAGCAACAAAAGAGGATGCCACCACCTTGCAAAGGAGAAAATGTCACAGAGCCCAGCCTGCATGGCCACTGGGAATAGAAAAGTAACTGAGCTGCTGATTAGCGGTTTCTCACGTGCAAACTGATGAGTTGACTCACCACCGCCCCCCACAGCTCACACTGACACCGAGTGCCTCTGCTAGAGCACATAGCCAAGTGCTCCACGCTTACTCCAGAACCCGCCTGACCCATGGTAAGAAGCGCTAGCCAGAGCGCCAGCACTTCAGGTACCACTTCCAAATGTCATGGCACTTCTCCAGTTCCAACCAGCCTGGCGTTCCTGTTGTCCACGCCGCCTCCTTACCTGTCCCTCTGCGACATGCTTACAAAAGCAGCTCTTAAAAGCAGCTGACCTCAAGGTAATCTAAGCAGGGAACGCAACCAGTCCCGACCAGAAGAGTCAGTTGTGTGATTCAGTGCTGTCTCAGAAAACATGATTGCCTCTCGGATCAGCATGACTTGGGAGTCTCCAAATCAACAGACTCTTTGGGTATGTCTGTTTTGTTCAGAAGTACATGAGCATGTATTTGCTCATTTCAAGCCTCGGGTGCGCCTGCCTCTCCGCTGTTCAGATCTGTTTTATTCCTCCATTAAAATATACTAACTGCACAACGATTTTGGCCTCACAGGGTCCCGCCTCATCTCCAGCTCTCTGCCTTAGTCTCAGTGGCTTCTCCCTTTCATCCCCAGTTGTTTCTTTCTTTTCTTTTCTATTCTATTCTGTTCTGTTCTGTTCTGTTCTGTTCTGTTCTGTTCTGTTCTATTCTATTCTACGTGCATTGGTGTTTTTGCCCTGTGTGTTGTGTCCCCTGGAAGTGGAGTTACAGACAGTTGTGAGCTGCCATATGGGTGCTGAGAATTGAACTTGGATCCTCTGGAAGAATGGTCAGTGTGCCCTTAACCTCTGAGCCATCTCTCCAGCCCCCCCAGTAACTGAAACATACTCCTTCCTCAGGTTCAGATTAGACTTGTGTTTCCTTCTTCCTGACGCTTTTCCTCCTTGTGCTCATGAGCCCACCCCCTTTTCATTCCTGTCGTCCTTCCCTAATGATTTGACCCTTCATGACCTCTCAGTCCCATCAGCATTTCCCACTGGGGTTCCTCCAGATAAAGGTGGGGAGTTTGGGAGAACGGGAAGGAAGAATGAGGAAGTTAGAGAGGGAGGAGAGAGATCCAGCACAAGGTAGAACTCTGAGCTGGTGAGCACTGAGGACCATGGAACTTGCCAAACCATGGTAAGTATCTTAGCCGCTGTTCTTTCTGTGAAGAGACACCATGACCATAGCAACTCTTATAAAAGAAAGCGTTTAATAGGGAGCTTGCTTACAGTTTTAGAGGTTTCATCCATTGTCATCGTGGCAGAGAACACAGTGCATGCAAGCTGACATAGTGCTGGAGGAGTAGCTGAGAGCTTTACATTCTGATCCACAAGCAGAGAGAGACAGAGACTGGGCCTGACATGGGTTTTGTTTGTTTGTTTGTTTGTTTGGTTGGTTGGTTGGTTGGTTGGTTGGTTGGTTGGTTGGTTTTCCAAGGTAAGTTTCTCTGCCTCCTCCCCCAGATGCTGGGATTAAATGCATGCACCAGCACCTGGCTCTGACAGGGGCTTTTGAAACCTCAGAGTCCAAATCTAGTGGCACATTTTTTCCAACAAGGCTACACTTCCTAATCCTTCTAATCTTTTTGAACAGCTCCACTCCCTGATAACTAAGCATTCAAATATACAGGCCTATGGGGCTCATTCTTGTTTAAACCACCATGGGAAGGGTCAGAATGCTGACTGCAGCACACTCTTAGCTCCCAGAATGCACCAGCTCCTCTGATTTGGAGAAGACTGTGGAGCAGGAAATGTTACACAGGCAGCTGAAGCCAGAAATACAGAATTAGTGATGTGAGATACCTCTCGCTCCCATGTCCCTCTCCATCATCTGAGTCTTCTGTCCTTTTATCTCTTGGCACATTTTCTGCTCTCTGTGTGTGCTGTTAATCACCTTTCTTCCCCTGTCGTGGTAGAGTTTCTGTTGCAGGGATAAACATCATGACCAAAAACAACTTGGGAGGAAAGGTTTTATTTTGGTTTACAGTTTATAGTCCACCACGGAAAAAAATCCAGGACACAAACTCAAGGCAAAAGCCTGAAGGCAGGAAGTGAAACAGAACTATGGAGGAATGCTACTTATTGGCTTGTTCCCATGGCTTGCTCAGCTTGCTTTCTTACATAGCCCAGACCTGCCCGTCTAGGAATGACACTTTCCCAGTGCCTCGCCTGGGCCCACCTGCATCAAGTAGCATTCTTGAAAATGCCCTATATGCATGCCCATAGGCTGACCAAATAGAAGCAATTCCTTAGTCCCTTCTTTTCAGATGTGTCCAGTTGACAATTAAAGCTAACTATAATACCCAATAAACACATATATAAGAATATAAAATTTAGCCCTTTGAGATATTCCTAACACTTCAAAAAGTGCTCAGCATATTGTATTGGATTAACACACTCACGCATGTGCATAACAACCATTTTCTGAGTTAGATACAGGAAAACAGTAAAAGTGGTGTATAATGTGTCTGCTTCAGAATCTTGCAACCTAGTGATGGTAACTATTATAGAAAGGAAGAAATAGCACAACGTGGTAAATGGAACTGGTGAGGTTGGTGCAAAGAATTACATGAACAAGAGGAGTTCAGAAGAAATCTGGGATGTCTGAGAAAGTGACTCAAGGGTCCTTTTTGCTGGGACCTGAAAGAAGAGAAGGAATTCACCATTCACTGACAAGAAAGGCACTCCTGGAAAAGAGGATGGGTTTGTCAGTGCTAAGGAGCCATGCTATATTACACAAATCTGGACCCTAAATTATGCTGGCGGGAGCTGAACTTTGAAACACAGCCAGGACCCACTGGAAATAAATTCCTATTCAAAAAGCTAGAAGAGAGAGCCCAATGACATCAAGTGTGGACCTGAATATGCTAAAGCAGGCACTTTTCCTGCTTCATACTATAGATGGAAATACAAATTAAACACCTTTGGGGGAGGATAGTTTACCAATATTCAGTAGCATTGAAAATACAATCCCACCACATTTGAGCCGTTTCACGTCCACGTACCTGCCTAGAGGGACTGTGTTAAGGTGTGGAGACAAACATGAGGGTGTTATTGATATCAGAGTTAGCTAGTGTGAAACACTGAATGGAAGACACAGGTATCCATGGGTCAGGAAATAGGTTTGTACCAGTAAATCAGTAAATAAATAGGGAACAATAAAGAGCCGCTAAAATGAAGGCTTTAGGTTATCTACATTGTCGACGTGGGGAACCGTTACAATGCGGCCATCCAAGAGGACTCTACAGTCTGGTGCCCCCATGTGAGTTCTATAGCTTCTAGGACTCATGGCAGCATAAGTGAAATATAACAACATGCATAGCTTCCTACGGAACAGTAGCCACCTCAGAAAAGCGAGGGGGAGGGGGAGCAGATCAGAAAGAGCACTAACAGCAGTTTCACATTAACGGAAATGTATCATTTCTTAAGAAAACCAAATCTGACACAATCATGCCAAACTTAGCATTTGTTAAATATGGATATTAAATGCACGGGCACTTCTTGGGTGTTTGTATTCTTTGTAGCATTTTCTCTGTCTTTTTCCTGTTCAGAAATACTGCGTATTTTTAAATTTTATGGCCCATGGAACTTTTCTGAAGACACAGACATATTTTAGGAGTTGTTTTTTTTTAACATTTGTGACCTCATTTGTATTGAGTTGACTACTCCACCCACTCAGTCAGCCATATTTGTAGCCACTATGCCTTACTAAGCTTTCAGTGTGTAAAAAGGTGATGGAGGTGGGTCTTGTATCTTATCTGTTGCTTTCATTGGTTAACTAATAAAGAAAACTGCTTGGTGATAGGACAGAAAATTAGGTAGGTGGAGTCAACAACAGAATGCTGGGAGAAAGAAGCCAAGTCAAGCAGTCGCCATGGTTCTCCCACTCAACACAGACGCAGGTTAAGGTCTTCCCTGGTAAGACACCTCGTGGTGTTATAGGGATATTAGAAATGGGTTAGATCAATATGAAAGAGCTAGCCAATAAGAGGCTGGAACTAACGGGCCAAGCAGTGTTTAAAAGAATACAGTTTCCATGTAATTATTTCGGGTAAAGCTAGCCGGGTGGGCGGCCGGGTGCCAGGAACTTAGCCCGCCGCCTCATACAACAAAAAGGTACCATTTTACACAGCTATAGGAGATACCTACAGGCTGCAAACACAACCTCAATAAGTTCATAATCTGTCAAGAAAGAAAGAGCACATACAGTCAAACAGCTCCTGAGCAGTTAAGTTTGTAGCTATGATGTGCCATCAAAGTAAATCACCATAGGACATCTTGTTCTACTTGAGTGGGTGACTGGCATTAGTGTAAAATAGAACTCAAGTCATGGATACAGCACCAGCTCTCTTTCATCTCCCAGAGGTTGTCAAGACCTGAGAGAGTTGGGCTGTAGAGGTGACTTGGTGATTAAGAACACTTCTTGCAGAAGACCCAGATTCAGCTCCCAGCACCCACGCGGTGGCTCACAACACTCTGTAACTACTGTTCCTCAGAGATCCAACTCCTTCTTCTCCTCTGAGGGCACGTAGGCACAAATATACATGCAGGCAAAACTCTCATGTACATAAAAAAAAAAAAAAACCAAAATTAAAACGTCTTTCAAAGATCTAAGGAAGTCACTGCAGCGAAGCACACCGAACTACCCTGAGGCCAAAGAGCCAGGAGATGCACTGCCAACTGCCACCCCATTAACACAGACGCTGTGCACAAGAGGAGAAAATGAAGACAAATGGTGGGGGCCTCAGGTATGTGCTCACCACCAGCACCGTCAGCCATTTTAAAGCCATATTGATTATTGCAACTACCCCTCAGGCCAGGCCTTGGGAAAACCAACATCATCCAGTTCCCCAGTCTTTCCTTCAACGTGCAGAGCAGACAGGGTGAGGACACTCGCTGTGTCCCTCAGCTCCTCCACTTCTCTCTTCCGGTTACAGATAAGCCGGCACTTACATTCTTATCTGTTCTTCAGATGTCGTAAGCAACGTGAATGCATTATCCTTATGAAACCGAAAGACAGACGCGTAAGAATAAAAATGATGAAGTTCTCCTTTCCGTACATGCGCCCACATTCATGAACATAGCTAAATACTTTTAATATGAATGGCTCCTCACCAATGCCAGATTCTTTTTTTTTTCTTCTCCTGTTTAGCAGTCTTGCCCATCTTTCCATGTCATTACCTATGGTTCTGTTTGCAGCATTCATCTTAACAGGTGCAGAATATCCTACGTTTTAGTTAGATCATCATTTTTAAGTATTCCCATTCTGGTGGACATCAAGAGTGTTTCTGGTTTCACTGCAATTTTAACTAATGCTGCAAATTCATTTCCACATGAAGCTCAATTCCACACAGCTGAGCACTATTTTCCAGCTGCAGCATGTGTCTGTGCCTTGGTCCCAGTATGATTCAAAAATCACTTAGGAAGGAGTGACTGTGTCATATTCTTTGTTGTGGTTCCACTGAAATTAACTCAGAGCCAGACAAATACACAGGACGTATAGGCACATGTATGGGGTGAGACTGTGACCTTGGTTCTCCCATTGTCTCCTGTCCTCTGGTGGGTGGGGTAAAAGCTGACAAGTGGCCCTTTTTATGCAGTAAGCACACTAATAAGTATTGAATTATCCTAGCATCTTGAATTAGATTTAAGCATTATGCCAAAAATCTGGGAAACTCTCCATGTGAGACAAGCCTTCCTTTTTCTGTCCTCTGGGAACAGAGAAGACACAGTAGGGCAAAGAATCAACCCATTCATCATCCTGCAAGGCCCCTCCCAAGGAAGACACCTTCCAGGCTCCTCTTGCTACTGTCTCTCTCCAGTTATTACCTGGTGATATGAACTCTCCTTATCTGCCTGGCCTGTTTCAGAAAAGAGCCATTGACAGCCAAGAGTCAGTCTCTCCTCTAAAGCCCTTCCCAGATAAACAGGTTTTAAAGAGTCCACAGAGCATATGACCTTTGAAGAGAAAAAGTCAGCAAAGAAGGGATGAAGACACTGTCTGCCCACTTGCTAGGATGGAGTCTTTTCCCCCCAAAAAAATATGCTCATAGCCTCAGAAGGGGCATCTAAAAGTAAAGAAGCATTCTGAGCAAAGGGTTGTGACCAATGGATCAGGGTGTGGTTTTTAAACCCAACCTGTGACCCAGGGAAAGGTAAGAACTACCAGAAACCAGGAAGATGTCTTGATTAAGAGGTGTGAGCCCTCCAGCAAGTGGGAACCCACACGGGACCCAGATATTGCATAGGAACTGGCAGTAGCTGAATTTCACTCTTTCGATATGAAAATGAGAAACAATTCTAAGAAAGGAAAAAAAACTACAAAAGCATAGAAGAGAAAGAAAAAATAAAGAAGTGATTATGAGTTTAGTTTTCAAACACAAGGCATAAAACATCTTCAGTATTAAAGTCCACCCACCTATAATGGTCTTTTGTCCTGTCACTTATATTTTAAATAAATGCTGATTGGCCAGTAGCCAGGCAGGAAGTATAGGTGGGGCAACAAGGCAGGAAGTAGAGGCAGAGCAATGACAACAATGAGAATTCTGGGAAAAGGGAAGTTTCAGTCTGCAGTCTTCATCCAGACAGAGAGGAAGCCAGACACAGAGCAAGCAAGATGTGACTGCCTCGCCAGCAAAGGTACCAAGCCACGTGGCTAAAAGGCAAGAATTGTAGGCTAATATAAGTTATAATAGTTAATTAATAAGAAGCCTGAACTACTAGGCCAATCAGTTTATAATTAATATAGACCTCTGTGTATTTCTTTGTGACTGAATGGCTGCCTGACTGGGTAGGTAAGGGTGGGACAGAGAACTCAGTCAACATGCTAGCAAAGAGCATAGTGCTCAGGAGTCAATCCTGTAGAGATTTGCTGTACACAGATATGGAGCTGAAGCCATGCCTGAGTCAGCCCCTAGGAAGCCCCTGCTTGAAGACCAGATAAAAAATCACAATGGAAAAATATAATTTTAAAGGACGACTTGGATCTCTCTCGGGAAACTTGCACAATCAGCCAGCTGGTCAACCAACATTTAACAAGGCCCGACCATGAACACAGCATGATGTTAAAACTCATGCTGGGTCAGAAAAGAGTACAGGGACCTACCAGGAGCTAAAGGGGATGCTTCCACTTAGGGTAGCAACACAGTAGCTTGGAGGGGTGCTGGAAGGCTGACAATACGCCATTGTCATTGGGACCCTTAGTAGAAGCCACTCCAGCTCCCTGAACTATCAACTCTCTGAAGACCAGGGCTCTCTGAATTGTTAACCCAGCACGGAATCGGTAAAACAAAAATGAGAAGAAGGGGTGGGGGAAATTTCCAGAGAATAATTCTCTAGGAAATTTTTCCTGCTCGCATGTATCAGCAATGGGCACCCTAGAAGACAGCATCCGAGCTGTGACATCAAGCGCGTGCCAGAAGCAGGGTTTGCTCCTCCCAGTATAGTCATATTTCCTTCACAGGTCTTCTGTTTGGGCTTGTTTGCTCGGCTCTGCACATAAGGACACAAAGCCAGCAAATACCTACAGAGAAGCCCCGTAATCTCAAGGCTGAAGATTAGCCGCAAGAGACTGCCACTCACAGAAACCATGTTTTCCTCATGTTGTTGCTAAGTCTCATACCCGTGTGCTGGTCTTTCCAGACATGTTACAGGCATTACCCAGCCCAGGTGAATCATCTTCCTCATCTTCGTAGTAACTTAGAACGTGGAACATGGCAAGAGCCCAGGAGATACATTTTATGAAAAAAAAAAAAAACCAAAATGATTTTTAAGAGCAGCCAAGCAGTATCTGCCATGGGTGTGAGGAAGAATCTCAACAAGAAAAAAATACTAGAAAATCTCTGGCCAAAAGCACACAGCTCCTATCCAAAGGAGACACTTTGAGAACACAGGTTCATATGGAACACGCATATACATAGCAGGTAATTGCTCTGTCATGACAAGTAGGGAATAAAATTGAGAGGAGTGGATGACTAGAGCAAGTGTTGGATGCTGAAGAGGTCTACACAGCCCCCATGCTGTGCTGCCGTCCTCTGACCCAGAAGAAAAACAGCTGCACTCCTTCACAATGCAGCAATGTATGGTATACTATTCATTCAAAACATAGCACCCATGCATGCACACATACCACACCACACCACACACACACACACACACACACACACACACACACACAAATCAGAATAGGATCCATTCTGTTGAGTTGGAAAGTTCATGCCTATGGTCAGTACACCATCCTTTTCTGTTCAACACAATCCATATTCGGTCTAAACATAACAAATGCCTGACAGCGGAATGCTATAAGTTTAGAAGGAAGCAAACTCTGAATGATTCAAACTCATTTTCAGCACTGAAAAATGAGATAAAAATCTAGCCTGCATTCTCGTTTTGCCTAAGGACAAGTCAATACCTGTTCTTGGGGTCAAGGGCAATAGTGCTTGCCTGCCAGGACTCAGGAGCTGCTAGTGATGCTCACTGAGCCACCTGGGTACTTTCTTCATAAGACTAGCCCTTGCTAGTGTGAAAATTTAAAAAAAATATATCAGATATAGCATATTTGGGAGATAGCTGAGGGTTCAATTCCTAGAATTTATGTAAAGAAGCCTACGCTTAAAGTCAAGTTTGTATAATCCCACACTGCAGGAAGACAGGAGAATCCCTTGGGTTCACTGGCTGGCCATTATAGTCAATCCCAGGCCAGCGAGACAGTCTATCTCAAATGAAAGGTAGGTGTCCTCCAACTACATGAGCACACACATACACACACATACAAATACACACAAATGCAAACACAATATATGGCCAAAGAGACCAGGCCCATTTTGTTAAGATGGATTAAGACTACAAGGCAGCTGATGGCTACTGACAATACGAGAGTCTCTCTCCTTTGGGGCTATGTCTGTTACTCATGGCCCTAATAGAAAGCTACTCACCTATGTGTATGCAGGCAGCACTAATTAGAGCCAGGAAGATATTAATACCAGAAAAAAATTTAAAAGGGTATGAAGCTGGGAAAGATACAGATAGAAAGAGATAGATGGATATGATCAATATATATTGTATAAATGTATGGAACTTTCAAAGAATAAAATATACTATTTAAAGAAAGGTACAAGAAGCAGATAAAGGACATAAGCCCAGAACACACTGACCTCAAAAGAAATCTGCAATTTTACATAACAAAAATGATGGAAAGAAGTTCAGTGTCAAACAACAAAGGAAGAAGCTGACCAGTGCAGTTTATTCATTGATGTAGAGATTGAATTCTGCAAGTTTACAACAACGTCGACCCACAACTGTGAAATTCATGAAAGAAAAAAAATCACACAAAAATGCAGGCACACTAGTTATAGATATCACCCCTCATCAACGAAGCTGCCATGCAATAGATGAAGATCACTACAGAGAACTACAAGTGATCAAAATGAAGAGAACAACGGATTGTGATACGTCCAGCCCCGGTTAATAAATCTACAACACAGCTCGTGCACCAGAGCTTCAGGAACATCGCAGAAGTGGGGCGAAAGAATTGTAAGAACAAGAGGACCTCCAGGAAATCTGATGTGAGATTCTGTCTCCTGGAAATAACCGGAAAACTTCAGCTCAGCGGTATGACTGCCTACACGAGGACACCATCAGTACACATGCTAACACAGAAGCGGTAGCTCGCATAGGACTAGACAAAGAACTACAGACAATTTAGTGGTGCTGAGAGCAGGAGAAATAGTCTTCCCCGGGGATAAACCCTTTAATTCATTATCTGAGGCCAAGTGGTTAGGCCTGAAATCATATACCGACAAGACTCAGCAGGTTGCATTTATACATTTATGCATCTATATATTTATGTAATCATAACAATTAAAGAGAATAAGGGCATGAATTTTAGGAGCAATGGGGTAGGGGCATGGAAGGAGGTGAAGGGAAGAAAGGGAGGGGGGGAAACAATATAATTATATTTTAATTTTACACTCTTTTTTTAAATTTTTTTGTGCATTAGTGTTTTACCATGGGTTTCGGATCCCCTGGAACTGGAGTTAAAGGCAATTGTGAGCTGCCATGTGGATGCTGAGAATTGGTCCCAGGTCCTCTGGAAGAGAAGGCAGTGCTCTTAACCACACAGTCATTTGTCCAGCCCCATATCTTATTTTTAAAAATAAATAAAATATTCTAAACCAGTATAAAATTAAAATGTGTGTATGTGGTAACATCACAGCACGTTGCTTGGTATCCATGTTCAGGAATAAAGACTAGATCCATTTCAGACCATCTTTGAAGCGCTAATGTGTGACAAACGGACAGTAGGATTCTCCCTAACTTTCATTAGTTTTCTTTTTGTGCTTTGCAGTTTTCTAATTTTTTTCTTCTTGTATTATAATGGAGGAGATTCAAAGCCTCTATGCCTCTGTCATTTACTTCCAATGAGACTCAGAATCCTTTCTAAGACAGTGTTAAATTAATCGAATGCGGCCCAACATGGTGGCACACTCCTTTAACACCAACGGTCAGGAGGCAGAGGCAGATGGATCTCTGAGTTTGGGGCCAGCCTTGTCTACAGAGTGAGTTCCAGGACAGCCAGAGTTACACAAAGAAACCATGTCCTGAAACACGTTAAAAAAAATATTTTTTTAAAAAAAAATCAGATGTTTCTTGCTTTCATTTCAAAATAAAATTTTGATGCAAGTAGACAATTAAATGTAATTAACATAAGCAGTCTTTGAGTGACCTCAGACAACCCAAGCATCAAGCTCCTAGCCACTTAGTCCATTAATATCTAAAGAGAGATTCTTCAGTGAAGTTGAGACAGGATGTATTTTTTTAATGCATGCTTTTTCAACCAAAAAAAAAAATCTCTATTTGAACAGCTCACTTAGTTAACTGGCAAAGCACGCATGCATGCTTAGGCCCACAACCCTTCTCCACCCTCCCATCGCCCATCCCCAAACACCACTAATTCTACTTTCATAAAACATATTCTGAAAATTGCAGGTTTGAGACGCTGAACATTTGAAAACTCTACAACATTAATGAGTCAGAAAACAGTGGAAATTTTTTCCTTTTTTTTTAAAACAGAAAGATAAAAATCATCAGCAGTCATTAGTGGAAAAGAATCTCACTCGTTTTAAACAAGACTGAAATTAAAATGGATGCTGTTCCCCTGTTTGTTTGAGTAATGACACAACAAGGCATTAGCTCAAATCAGCCTGTGCTGCTGCAATCAATTCTTCCCTGAATTTATCAAGCATTGTTATGTTGGACTTAGAGATGAATTTTTATGTATTCCCAGTATTAAAAAATATTCTTCAACGTATTTTTTTTTTATTATTTCTGCAAAGCCACAAAAGGGTTCTACTTTTTCTTAAACTAGTCGGGCTGAGGGGGTGGGGGGGGGGATAATGAATCGGCAACCTGGAATTAGATAAGAAAAGTCACGTTAGAAAGCAGAGCTCAGCAAGATAACAGGACCACAAAGGTTACAATGAAAACCGAGGGGAAAATTAGAGAGTCCTGACAGTTTCTCTTCCCTTCATTGTGAACCTCATATCATAAAATAGAGATGTTTGAGCTGCCCCGCCTCCAAGCCTCCATGGAAGAGGCAAATACACTCCTGGTCGTTGCATGGAGTAATGCGGCCAGAGGACTTCGGTAGGAAGTACTTGATCGGCGCCATTATATGTTACATTAAATGTAACCTAGGAGAGAGCAATCATGTTGGGCTTTGCAATGGCCTGCGAGAAATAAGCCCTATACGCATAGAGTCAACATCAATTACTGAACACCTATACGTTAGCTTTCTGCAACATAAGAAAATATTGGAAACAATTAGCTTGTAAACTGGAAAGATTTATTTAGGCTTACACTTCCAGAGGTTAAGAAAAATCCAAGATTAGGTGGCCCATTGCTTTGGGCCTTGGGTGAAGGGGAGATGTCATGGTGGGTCGTGAAGTTGGCTCAGCAAATCCCTGGAGCCATGAGCCAAGAGATAGAAGAAAGGAGAGAATATGGAGTGCTATCCCATAGCCCTCTGCACCGACAGGTGCACCTCCAGTGACCTCCTCCAATACCCACCCCCTCATAGTTTCTACCAGTTTTCAATGGGTCTACTTAGGGATCAAG
Organism: Microtus ochrogaster; assembly: GCF_000317375.1. Taxonomy (NCBI): domain Eukaryota; kingdom Metazoa; phylum Chordata; class Mammalia; order Rodentia; family Cricetidae; genus Microtus; species Microtus ochrogaster. The sequence goes on from NW_004949103.1 coordinate 16,614,573, forward strand.
CCTCGGGCACATAGACCTTTTGGGAACATTCAGTGGTCTATTGAAAGTCACAGTGACCTAGAGAATGGAGACCTAGTGACAAATAAGGCAGGACTAATGCCCATTTCCTGGAATTTGAAATCATCCCAACAAACTTAGAAACATATATTTACATTACATATTGCATTAGTATGTATAATTCATGAATCCTTACTGTGAGCCAGGAAAGGGTCTATTATATGTCATCATCATCATCATTACAATCAAAATAACAGTTCATCCTGTTTGATAAGCAATTGGAGCAGCCACGTACCAAGTACTACAATCCCAGGTCAGAAGCACACCATTCCGCACATGCCTTATATCCACTTTTTAGGTGAGAGGAGAGTGCTTCATGAGGTCAGGGGAATTGCATATGGTCACAGACTTGAGCACATGTCTGCCTGGATCCGGACTCCAAGCTGCTAACCACCATGCCTAGATTTCCTGACACTGGTCCCCTACAATGGTCAGTTACCTGGAACTTTTCCAAGTCCATCATCAGTGAGGCACAAGGAGCTAAAATTAGACACGATACTCATGGGTCAGGAGGCGTCCAAAGGCTGATATCATCCCTGAACAGCTGGCCCTCCCTTCTGGCTGGCCAACCAGAAGAGCTGACGAATATAGGTTGGACTCAAGCCCAAGAGTCCTCTGGAAGCATCTAAAATGGGCCAGATAATATGCCTCCAGACATATGCTGCTGCGTGCCATCTTCCAGGGCATAAGCAAGGGGGAGAGGATCGCTAGTGTCCTAAGGCAGTGATTTCCAGCTGCGACAACTTTTCTCCCTGACCCTCTTCAGGGAACATGAGCAATGCCTGAAAATCCATTTAGCTCTCAAACTTGTTAAAAGGATGCTATTGGCATCTCATGGATAGAGAGACCAGAGATGCCATTCAACATTCTACAATGAGAAGCAAAGTACTTCCCAACAAAGAATGACCTGTCCCAAATGCCAACAATACCACTGCTGAGAGAGGCTACCCTGACACATGTCTGCTGTCTGGTGAGCTTTTCAAATAGACTGGATTTTATGGCTGAATTGTGGGCCCTGACTTGTTAATGTATTCATACTTATTTTGTTACTATTGTGGCCAAACACTTGACAAGAAGTAATTCAAGGAAAGAAGGGTTTACTTTGGCTTATGGTGCAAGGTTACATTGTGTCAGGGAAGGCTGCCGGAATAGTTCATGGCTGTGGCTGCATGGAGGCCGCTTGCTGACACCTTGGTGGGCCAGGAATGATAAGGGGCCATGCTAGGCATGAAATGTTTTTCTCCTTTTTCTCTTTTTATTCCATCTAAGATCCCAGCCCCCAGGATGGTGCTATCTACACTCAGGTTGGCTCATTGTCCCTGTTAATCCTCTCTGGAAAAGCACTCACAAGTACAGAGACAGCCAAAGCTGTGCTTCACTAATGCTTTAGATATATTTTATTCTAATCAATGACTATAAAAACGAAGAGTCGAACTGAGAAAGCAGCATAGCCTAAGTTGTAGGCCTCGGTGTGAGATGCAGAAAGAAAACAGGGTTCGTTGTGTGTACCTTGCTGGGTCTTTACACTCTTAGTTCTTGTGTTTTAGAGAGCTTACCAAGCACTGTAATGTGTGCCTTAGCTTACTCATGAACGAGTACCCATTTTTTAGAGGCGCTTGCTCAGAAATTTTACTGATAGTAAAATGAAGTCAGGGAATATTAGAAATAATCAGACTAGACAAAAAAAAAAAAAAAAGAAATCCTCGAACCGTAAGCCTCAGTATCTGAAGTCTCATGGCTTCCCCCATGACCTCTGGGATGCTCTCTAAACGCCTGCATGTTACTATCAAGGCCTTTGTCAATCTAACTCAACCTTTCCTATCTCCCACACTCTGCCTACTCTGTTGTTCCTTGACCATCAGTCATGTAAGACCAAGGATTGCATTGTTTCCCTTGCATATGGCTTTCACACCTACTTAGCCCTACAACAATGTCCTAGCTACCTGAAACAAACATTCTTGAGTTCCCATCATAAGTTAATGGAGTATTGATTGAATACAGATATGAAATCAAGGGAATCTAGGCTGGATCTCCAGCTTCAACTCTAATAACTGTATGGCCTCTGTTTAGCTATCCCAAAAGGAGAAGAGGCACTCACAGCCCAGGACTACGCAAAGAACCAGTGGGGCTTGGCTCAAGTCATGCTCCTGCCCCTCAGTCTAGGCTTTCATTCCCTTTGCCCTCGGTTTAAGGGATTTGGATAAGACAGAAATTGTCAGTCCCAAGTGTAATCATCTAAATCTAGTTATGAATGTTCCTCCTGCTTCACGGAGTAGGCACGAAAGATCAAATCAGAAGGAAGCTGGTAACTAGCAAAAAATACAGGGGATTTATAAACATAAAGCTTTTCCTCCAACCGCCTCCACGCAACCTTCTACCAAGGGATTTCTGATAATTACTCCTTTACCCAATTTGGAAAAGCAAAGGTCGACATTCAAAAAGGAAAGGGTTTTGGTTCAAATGAATCTGTGTGGCTTTTTTATTTTCTGCTTACCCCGTTTTACCTTCTCAGCTGAGAAAGTGCTTAAATATTGCAAAATCAGGGATTTCAACAGTGGTAAATCCGGTTGATCAGCGTGGTGTGTGGGTTTTTTTTTTCCTAGAGGGAATTGATTCACAGGCTGTGAAAACACATTGCCTCACATACTGACCGCACAGCCCGGCACAGACGCTGACCGCCTCCTGGACAGGGCTGACGTCAAATTGCAAGGCACATGGCCCCGGGGCACTTCCAGATCAGCACAATTCTGCCACCCACGTACGACCTGGGATTCGTGCTTGATCATCTACAATTCCAAGTGTGTATTTTTAAACTTTGGGAAATGAAGTGTGTTCATACAAGCACTCTTCAGAAAGGTCAGAAGCAAGCAGGAGCCAGTGCGCCCTCCTTGGAGGGGCCTGAGCTCTTGGAGCTTTGCCCAGTGGGAGCCTAGGAGATGCAGAGAGCTTAACCCCCAACCTAGATTTTCCTGGCATTTTCCGACTTTCTCCCCCTCACTCTTCCCACTAGAGTTAATAACAATAATAGCTCACCATTTTAAGGCACTTGAGCTTCTTAAAGGAGTAATGAATACGATCTCCCCGGCTCTTCAAATTGCAGTTGCTTGCTTACTTGTGTCAGCACAAGATACTGGCTCTTTGCAGGCTCCCACGGGCTCATTTTCTCTGTTCAGAGTTCCCAGGGCCTCCCTGGCGTTGTGCGTGACCCACTGGAGGTTCTCCGTTCTCGTTTCTTTAGGACTACAGCAATAAGTAGCTCTGGATGGGGAGAACACTGAAAGCAGACACTGACTCTGTGTCTTCAAAGCTGTTTGACTTTCTATGTGTGTGCTGGAAGCCAAAAGTCAACAATAGGCACCTTTCTTGATTATTCTCCACTTTACTTTTTTTCCTTCAGACTTGTAGCTATATTAACTGAGGATGACCATGGATCCAGGATCTGCCGGCCTATAGTTTTCACATGCTGCAGTTATAACTATGCATGTGGTGCTGGGGTTCAAGCCCAAGGTTTCGTGCATGCTAGGCAAGCACATAACCATCTGAGCTGCAGCCTTGGTTCTCCCACGTTTGTGTCCAAGAGAGTCTCTCGTTGAACTCAGAGCCCACGTTGGCTGGACTAGCTGGTCAACAAGCCCTAGGGATTATCCTGTCTTTGTCTCCACAGATCTGGTAGTATAGATAGGTACATGCTACTCACTACACCTGGATTTTCTCAGGGGCAGTGGAGATCTGAACCTGGGTCTTTAGACTTGTGCAGCAAGGACTTTACCAAGCACACAATCTCCCTAGCCCATGTTTTTATAAACTACAGAGATAGCTAGAACTCAGGTCTTCTGATCACAGTTCATCAGAGACTCCATCTTAAAAGGCAATCCTTACCTAAGAAAGGTAAATAAAAAAAAAAAGAAATGCTGTCATTCTCCCGCACACAGTTAGGCAAAATGATGCCAGGATTCAAGAAACGGAGTAGATTCCTCATGGTGATGTCATGTCAATGCCTTGCACTTGTGCCTCAGGCATATTTTGTTCCGCGAGGTTGACACAAATGCCCCAATGCTCATGCATAGCTGGACCGTATGGACAAACGACAAGGTAGACCCTGACACTCCGCCTGGATCCAGGGAGTGCCACCAAGCTAGCCAGAGTGGCCCTCCGGATCTGGAGTGGGTAGACTAGAATGTAATCCAATTGTAGCATCTAAAAACAACCATGTCTCCTTTCAGCAAATGCTAAACCTCTTTGTTCCTCCATTTTTGCATCTGTAAAATGACAGGCAGAATGGAACTGACTTCCTGGGGTATTGTAAGGATTAAATGAGTTCAGGTATTTTCAAATGCTCCCAATGACAGGTCCATGGGCATCACACCCTACTAAGTACTCTAGCAGGTGTGCTCAGCCTGCAGCCCACAGGCCAAATTCCTCCCACAGTGTCTACGGATGTGGTCCAGCAGATTTGTAAACCATCGCATCATGCTGCAGTATCAAAGCTTGGACATCCTTCTGGGTACTCTCCCTGAGTGACATCCCTTGCCATTGTTCCCTTGCCCTGTCTAGCCAGTGCCTTCTTGTCACTCTCTTGAATCGGCCTAAAGGCTTCTTACTGCAGACCACCTTTCTGCCAGATCACTTTCTCTGAAACATTGGCTTTCTCGTCCCTTTTTGTGACCTCAGCTGTCAAAGGGATTCCCTTTCCTAGACAGGTATAGCCTCGCAGTGTATAGGGTGCACCTAACCTTCACATTTGGAGCTACACGGTCCTTTAAAAAACATCGGGCAGAGGCACAAATAAAACATGTGCTCTCTGAGTTATTTGTATAACACAGCTAAGTATTCAATAAAGTCACAGTCTGGGGTTTGGTGACAAGCCAATCGGGGTCCATCTTAACTTTGATACTTGTTTGCTCTCTGACATGAAACAATTTAAATAAATGCTCTGTGATGTTTTGCTAGTAAGTGAAGATGTTGCTCATGCTATAAAATGCTGTGGGATTTCAATGGAATTATGTATTCAAAGAATTTCCCACAATGTCCGCTCTACTCTCAAAACAGAGCTACTAAAGCTAAACTCCATGGTAAGGAAGAAATAAGAGACATTGGGTAACCTGTTTAGGCTCTCGGAGCCAACTTGAATATCCAGCTAAGCTCCCTAACGCATGCGCCTCCAGAGAGAAGCAATAGGCCTGCTTCTAAACAAAGCCACAAGCATATGCTTAAAGTATAAAATAAACGCAATGCAGTGAGCAGCCTACACCCGTTCACCTCTCCCATGACGCTCAGAAGAGAACTTAGAGAAGAGTCTTCCGCTGCCTCGTAGACTCTCTCAGGAGTGGCGTCAGCTAGGGATTATCTCCAGGTCCAGTGTGATAGTCTGCATATGGCCTCGGCAAGATAGCCAGAATTCAGTGATGGCAGCAGATCAAGGCAGATCCTTGACCACAGTAGTCCCTGCCACCTTGTTCACCTGCAGCACAAGTCCAGAAGCCACTGCCAAAGAAGCTTCCTTTTGTATTGCCAGCACGCTCTTGATGACTCATGGGTCCTACCAAAGGACCCATGAGTTTCAGCTGACTGGAACATACATGGTATCTCACTCTCATGCCCATGGCCTTCTGTGCCACTCATGTGACTTCAACCTACCTAAGAAGGACGGCTCCTGATGCTTAGATGTACAGATGTCAGTATCTCCATACTGGGTCTTTCCTCCTGAGAGCTGGCAGCCGAGAAAAGGTTTCCAGCAAGCAATTTAATAAAATATGGATGCTAAATAGACAAGGGTGTGTCCATGCGCTTGCATATGCATTGTGTATACAGACGTGTTCATGCAGGCATATGTGTCTATGTGTACAGATAAGTTCACTTGTGTATAACACACGAAGACTGGAAAGAGCAGGAGCTAGGCTCTGCCTTCAAAAATTCCTAATTGATTATCTAGCATGGCATGTTGGCTCAGGTAATTGAGAAAATTGAAATTATATGTTTGTACAGAGCTAATCTATGCTTTAAAATATCAGGCCTGGGAGGAGGCACACTGATGAACACTTTAAAAACTCACTTCACAAGGGCTTAATATGGGACTAATTCTGAATCACAGAGTTGAAGAGTTATGGGCCTCCCCATAAAAGGTACCAGTTCACTGAGCACCACAGCCATAGAGAAGACACACATAAAAACTCCGACAAGTGCGGAATGCAAGGCAAAGGCACCATTTCCCCCCAATCTGGACTATCAGCAGGATCTGTGCACGGTATCTGAGGTTTTCTGGGGTAGATGGTACATTACAGTGGCGCGTCAGCACTAATGCTACATGGCAGCTCCTCACAATACCATCTGCTTCGCCGGGAACTGTTAATATAGTTGTAATTATCTACTTCTAAGCACTTTATTGGGAATATCATTTGCAAATTAATCAACTACAGACCGGTAAAACAAATGACATGCTTCCCCGAAACAACAGAATTCTTTTATGTTCTTTTCCTAAGGATTTGAGGAAGCCGGAGAGGGAGGTGAGGGGGTTTTATGCCTGCCTAGAAAATTGTGCTCTGTGGTAGAAAAGTTAGGCTGAAAGAATTACAGTTGAGGGCTCCCCATAAGAGTCTTGGGAGAATTTTGGAAGGAGATAAGAGAAAACCATAAAAACAAAAGAAATGAGCAATATCACCTTGCAGATGACAGCCACCTGATACCCAGACTACGATAAGGACAATTCCCAGAGTGCTCTGTGCGTGCCACCTTGAGTAGTGTGTGAGTTTGCAGTCACTGGTGTGCCTTTCATGCTGTATGTAGAGTAAGGATGGCCCTATCACATGGCCAGGTCAGTCCCAGAGGTCGGCGAGCCTGCGATGTGCCTGGGACCACCCATTCTTCATTCTGCAGCCATAAGGGAAATACTCACTCTGGCAACAGCAAAGATCTGGAAAAGCAGTGAAGCCCTGGAATCCACGAGGTTGGGGAGGAGGCAAACTGTTTGTTTGTTTGTTTGTTTGTTTGTTTGTTTGTTTGTTTGTTTGTTTTTAAAGGCACCAGAGAGCAAGGGGATTCACAGCAGGGGGGGACACAAGTACCAAACATGTGGCTGGGTTCGTAACCAACCAAATGGCTCTAAATCATGGTTCTTGGAGTATGTGGCTACAAGCCAGAAATACAGCAAGGGGTAGGGGGAGAGGGAGACAGGATCTGAATCACTACTGTAACCCAAAAACACCTTCAGCTAGCAGCAGAGCTGAGAGGTAAAGGTAAACCTGCCATGCTGACTCCCTTCCTTGGAATTCAGCACCCAGTATGGCTCATATGGGACGCAGGGCTCTTTCTCTTCCAGGCTGCCCACAAACAAGTGGCCCTTCTATGGATTCACCAGTGTCTTGTCAACTCATAACTCTTGCAGCCAAAGAGAGTCTATGTAGTATAATGGAGATCATGCCCACTTGCCCAGACATGGAGCACGCTTGAACAGAACCGGCTTAGGAACATGGTCAGATTTCACCAACTGTAAAGAGAGCTTATTGCCTCAATATAAGTTATTTTTCAAGAATTTACTAAGTTCCTTAGAGAGTGGAGGAAAGAGAAGAGCAAGGGGAAGGGGGGATTTTGTTGTTGTTGTTGTTGATTGTTTTGTTTTTTAATGTTTTAAGATAGGGTCTTGCTACATACTCCAGACTGGTCTTGAAGTCCAACCTGGCCTCTGCAGTCCTGGGATAACAGAGGTGCACCACCAGGCCCAGCTTGAAGAAAGCATTTGGTCATGAAAGGAAGTTTGCCTTTGATAATGACCAGTTTTGTAATCTCATAGTTAAGTTTCATCTTTTCTAATAACATGTGTATGTGTGTGCATGCGCACGTGCTTACATGCGCACAGGAGTTTGTGTGTATGAATGTACATGTACACCTGTGCATGTGTATGCATGGAGGCCAGGGATCAACAGTAACTGTTGCTCTTGGGTTCGCCTTGTTTCATGAGACATGGTCTGTCACTGGCTGAGGTTCACCACATAGGCTAATCTGGCTAGCCAATACGCTTCATCTGCCCTGGCACTGGGATTGTCAGTACACACTGCCACACCTGGTTCTGTTTTTTACTTAGGCTCTTGGGGAAACCAAACTCGGGTCCTCATGCTTACAAAGCAAGCCCTTTACTAGCTGAACTATGACCTCCAGCACCATCCATCAGCTCTTGATAGCTCCTTTAAACAGTTTCCTTGCAACTCTGAAATGTCACTGCTCGATTATGGAAGAAGGGAAGACGTGAATGGAGTTTAAGACAAGCATGGTGTCCCAACAGAGAAGAAATAAAACATCACCACATGAATCACAGTTCTCTTTCTGTAGGTCCATGGAGGAAGACCCAAAAAAATCACAGTGGGTAAAACCCTAGGCTGGATGAGGACAGAAGGCTATCAGTTACAAGATGAACATGTTGGACTTCCTTATGCTGAGATGTCGTAAAAATGGGCTCACCTAGGAAGTATAAAATCCTCCACATATTTATTCCTGTAGCCTACCCCAGACCTGAAAGAGAAACAGTGAATACTCTAGTCACAGCGCAAAGGGCTGTGGGTACTATGACTCTGGGTACCTCCAGTGTAAGAAAACCTCCACAGTGGGTTTTAAATGCATGCACCTAAGGCAGATGTTAGGCTTAGGGTTAGGTGTTGATTATCTAGCCTGCCCAAACCTAGAGAATGGCCTAATGGTTCAGGCCCATCTATTCTGTAGGCCTCTTTTGAAAAGACAGAGCAACATGTCTCATGTCTCTGTTTTTTTGGTGGGGAGCAGGCATATTTAAGTTCTTTAAGTTGAAGAGATACCTGGAAATTAGTTCTGCTCTTTGGTGGTTTTAGGTTTAGACCCAAATCATTGCTTTCATGAAGCATAGCTTTAAAAACAAACATTCTTGGGCCCAAGTCTCTATGCAAATATTTGAAGTGGATTTAAAATGACAGTTGCCAGAACCTATAAACAAATCTTATTACCAGAAAAACAATAGCAAGTAAATCTTACAGAAGACAGGATCATCCTAACAAGCACCTCTTGGATTTCCTAAGACTACAGATTCTCCCTAAGGGAATATTCATCAAGTTTCCAGACCTGGCTGTGTGGCCTTGTGTGCACTGTTCAATCTCTCTGTAAATCTTTCCTCTTGCTATCATCGCTGTCACAAGATCACATGACAGATAACACATGCATAGCACTTGACACCTAGCCGGTCCTCAGTGTGCTAAGCGCTTACCCCACTAGAGCAAATCTCTGCAGCCCCTGGAACAACGGCAGTGTGTGAACGCAGACATGTGGTTTACGAGGAAGGGGAGAAGCCCAGAGAAGGCCATTCAGAGGTGAAGACCTGGTGGGGCCTTTGGGGATTTTCTCCCAAATGTGTCAAGCTGAACTTCCCCCAATTCCTATAACACTCCTATTCTTTGGAAGGAGTAGATCATGAAGGTGATTGAAGCTCTGTGATATGACTTTGATGATCAAAGATGTAAAGGCAGGATAAACCTCTGGATGAGAAAATGTAGGAATCAAACTTTCCTTCTTGATGACATAGTTTTCTCTGGACCATCCCATTGTCTTCACAGAAGTCAGCCCCAAGAATATGGGAACTGGGAGGCATCTAATCGGACTCTACCTACTGTCATTGTTTAGTTACAGAACATAAGGGCATAGAGTGTGTTGGATGATGAGCATAGGCACAAGGAAGGTGGATCAATATAAGAGAAACATCCGGGATAAGTAACTGGCGTAAAATAACAAGCAATGTGTTCCCGTTTCTAGAAAGTATGTACTCTTCCAGTGTTTTTACAACAAATGACTAACATTTATATAAAAATAAAAAAGTGTAAAAATGTCAAAGTAAAAAATATACTTCTGAATAAAGGTATTAATCTTGGGTGCCTGGGAGAGAATGCTGGTGCCACCTAGTTAAACTTAGAAAAGCAAGAAGTCTGGATTATGGCTTGTAGAATGGTGTTGAAGCTCTTTAGGCAGGGGCTGAACCTAAGAAGCTGGGGGTGCACACAGAAACAGCCTAGTGTCGAATAAATGCTTGTAAAATAATAAATGCCATGAACTCTCTGCTCTGGGAATCAAGGAGTGCCATATAGCCAGAAAACCTCTTTCCTCCCAAGTCTGGGACATCAAAGATAGAAAAGCAATCATTGTGCCAGAAAATCAAGTTATAAGAGATGCTGGAAACCTTGGATTAAGCTCTGTACACAAGTTTTTTTTCAAACTTTGTGTGTAGAGAGAAGTGGGCAGTGGGTCAGGTAGCCAGTGAGAACAAAAGTAAGTGGCCCTTGTCAACTAGAGTAATAGCAAGCATGGTAGGACCAAGATGTGTGGGCATGCCAAGGAATTTAATACTCAACTCCCCTTCAACAAGTTGTTTGCCTGTAGGGTGAAGAGGTACCCAAAAGTATGGCTGAAGCTTTAAGATGGGAAGAAAGGATGCTTCCTTAGTATTCTCTGTAATGTCCCCAACAACTTAGCTCGGGCCTTGACGCTCATGCTCGACTCATTATACCAGTCAACAGTTTCCCTCCGTCTCAGAGGCCTGCTTGGGAGACAACCCCTTTAGTCACTGTATTGCTTCACACAGCCTCATGTTACACATCACAATCAGAGAATTTCTTTAAAGACCATTCAATCTCTTCCTTGAATAGGCAGAAATCCCAACACTGCTTCCTTCATATACACTGCTATTTAAATGTGTCTGAGATTTATGTCCCAGTATACCTAATTGGGCATTGTATGCAATGTCATAAGGTCAGTCATCTTCCCACACCATTGCCAAGGCCGTGATGAAGAACATATAACCCCGTTCCAATCAACAAAACTGTAATCTCTGGGTTGGTGTGAGAGTGAAGCACTAATTTCTCCTTAGACTTCAGGTTTCTAACTGATACAGAAACAGTGGCAGCAGAAAGGTGAGCATATAAGACAATTGGTTTCCAGCCAAAATCTTGGAGAGCCTTCATGGCCCCATGACCCTTGGAAAAGGAGCCAAGGAGACAGCTCTGCCTTTCTCCAAGTGCCAGCATGCCACCAGGGGAGGCATGCCCAGGCTCTGAACGCTTGTTACCTGGCAGCAGCTGACACTTAGTGTCTCTCCAAGCCTGAGTACAGCTGTCAGATCAATGTCTGCAGGTTGGAACTGCTACAGTCCTGGGCAGAATACTACAAATAGGTCATTTGCTTCAGCGTATGGGACTTTCACTTCTCTATACTCCTTTGGTCCTTTCCATCACTGCCTCTATGGTGTGAAGGTCACTATAAAAAGAGAGCATTGGGAGCAGGGTCCTATTCAACTCGCAATCCATCAGTCAATGAGGTGTCTCCTTTATCCCCTTAACTCTTGTCTCTCTTCCCTAAATGCATGTTGCCACTGACTAGACTCCAGAGACCTGCCTCCCCTGCCCCAAACATGGGTGTTCCCAAGACCTCATAGACAGAAAGGTGTGGCGAGGCTTGTATAGCTGTGGTCTGCAGAAGCCCCCAGTATTAGAGAGCATTCTCTAGTATTAGAGAGAACTAAGACATGGCCCAACACCAAGGTCACTTCTAGCATAGAATATCCCACTGGCCTTCCCTCTTGCTAAGAGGCCCACACGTGATAGAGGGGATTCTTGATGATAACATCAATAGCAGGACAATGCCATTAAAAAGAAGTCATTTTCCTTTGGACATTTTAGACATGAAGCTTAAGAATTTGGTTCCTTGGAATAAGTTTGCTTGTGCTCTAACTCCTTTGTGTAATTCTAGAAACTACAGATGACCTATTCACCCATAATATAAAGGGGCAAAATTAAGATATGGCTAATACTCACTAAAGAACTTTCATTAATGTCCATGGGAGAATAATGCCCATTGATTCTCCCTTATAGAGACCATAAAATGGGAAATTTGAATAATGAGTTAGGAGTTACTCAGCTGGAGAAAGAAATCAAGAAAAAGATGATCTTCTCCCCCCCACTAAAAAACCATTGAGGTGAGAGACCTTATGTATGTATTTATTAATATATGTTATCATTACCTAACTTATTGAACACTTGCTATATTACAGGTGCTGTCTGTATAGTTTATGATTTTATGTATTCTCTACAGCAAACCTGCTAAATACAATGGTAGTATCCCTGTTTCAAACATAAAGAAATCAGGCAATGTGTCCAAGGTCACAGGAAGAGAGATGGTAGAAGCTGGTTTGGATCCAGGCCCTTTGACTCTAAAACCCAAGCTTTTGATCACTGGGCTGAATTACCTGCCAAGTAAGAATAAAAATTCATATCATCCTTTACGACCAAACAGAAGAGACTTTTGTAAATGATATAATTGCATAAAATGGTGCTTTTGATGAGCAATGGCTTGGTGGCAATTCAATTAGCTGTCTGAGAGGGTTCAGTTTGTCCTAATAACAATGAGACCTTCGTTCACTCAAGTTCATCATTCTTTATGGTAGGGAAATAAAAGTGTACTAAAAACATCCCAGATACTTCGGTGTTCAGATTGTCTGTGTTAATTTTAGCAAGCCCCAGTGCTCTAAACATCTGCTTCATTGAGAGATGCCCATTGATAACATGAGGGAAGGAAAGAACACAGAAGAGGTTATAACGCAGACATCCCTCTTCAAGGGCAAAAGATATCATCTGGGTGTGTGATCCTGGGCTGGAGTCAAAAGCAGAGGAGGCTGGGAAAAGTGCTTTCAGTTGTCACAAGAATAAACCTCCTCCTCTATCCTGAGGGTGGGAAGTGAGGCTCATTAGCATAGAGAAAAGTCCTCTGGACTCTGCATAGACCTCCCATCCACACCACAGTGCATTAAGCGACTGGAAGGCGGTGCCTTGGGGTGATGGAAACAGGTTTAGCATTGGACTGCATTGTTTGGTAGCCCTAGTTTTTAACGTATGAGATGCATCACCTTCTCTGGGTCTCAATTTCTTCATCCATCCATAGGAATAACAATAATAACACCTATTTTATGAAGTCACTGACAATTCAAGGAGCTAATGCATACAAAATGATTGTGACTTTGTCCATCAGATGGTAAATGTCATTTGTAAACATTTTCCACTATCATTACCATGTACTCAAAGTGGCTGCAAGGAATCCACTCTAGCAGAGTCTGCGACAGAACAAGCAACATCAGCGTTCCTAACAAAGTCTTGAAAATTCCAAGGTGAGACACAGAACCTCTCTGAAAGGTCCTTGGGAAAAAGGCAAAAAGTCTAATTAGATTCGTTCTCAGAAACAAAAAAAAATTGATTTTCTTTTTCAATAATCCTATTAATTCAATCTCCTCTACCACCTTTGCCAAAGACCAGGACATTAGAGAACAAATTCTAATATCTGTTACCTCTTCCACCATGTTAACAAAAAGGAACTTTTCTATGAATCGTAAATTGACTAACAGTTCTCATCCCTCCCCCTAAGTAGCCAGAATAATGCAAGGGTAAAGCAATCATTGAGATATAACACTAGGCAAAAAAAAAACTAAACAAAATTTGTAATACCTAGTGCTGGTAGGGATGAAATTAGGCACAGATGCATGAAACACATTTTAGGCAGCAATGTGAAGCATTGTAGCCATGGGACCTGAAGACAGGAGACCATTTGTTCCCCTATTAATATGAGCCAAGAAAACCATAAAACAAGAAATACTGGAGGCTCAAAGTCTTCCACACTGGAGGTTTATTTTTTTAATAAAACTAAACTGTGGAATATACACCCCAGGTACCAACTAGTTTATCCCATTTTAAAGTATCATTTTCTGGGTAAATTTTCAGCCTTTCTGCAATGCAGTTTTTATTTTGTCAATGAGGGCATTTGATATCATGTCATTTCTTCTTTTTTTTTTTCCTTTCCCCTTTGAATGGTCATTACGGAAGTAATAGTAATCTCATAAATAGTGGCATCTCACGGTCAAGGAGATACAGTTGTTTGACACTGTTAAAAATGGGAACTATGGAGACTAGGTGGAAATGTAAAATTATGGAAGCTAGCCATACTAACCTGTGCATGAGCATAGGCGAGCATAGAAGGGAAAAGCTGGTTTTCACAGTTACTAGTTTTACTCTTTTCACTTAGAGTTGAGTTCATTATACTATGATGTTAGACAAGTGTTGGCGTTTTTCTAAATGTTTGCAAAAGAAATCTATCTTCTCTTTGGGTTGATGCTCAGAAGACCATGGGTCACAATATTATAACTAGTTTAGAAGGAAAAAGTCAGCTAAATGCCCCATCACTGTAGATCAACTGGGCCCAGGGCAAATGAGGAGGAACACACAGTGATATTCCTGGGCACATTTGCCTGTTTTCATACCGTGAACTCTTCAAGCATTGGAAAAATGCCTAAAAGCAAAGACAAAGCCAGAGGTAATTTAGGGGCTTTCACGAAATCTCTTGTGAGGTTGAACCAAAGGGAACCTGGGGCCACAGGAAGAGAGGCAGATGATGATGATGATGAGATTGAAACTGGAAGTGAGGCAGGTGAAAACAACAGGGCATCAACAGGTTGATACAGAGATGACAAGAAAGGGCTTCCTGGAACATCTGGAGGACATAGCCCAGAGGTGTTTTCAACACTTATCTATTAAAGGAATCAGTGAGAGACAGAACAGCTTATGTCTAAAGGCTGCTGTCACGCTTGGTCATTTCTTACCAGTTCCTTCATGCACTTACTGCTTTTATTCATTCATTCATTCAGTTAACAAACTGTGACCATGTGTTACTTGGCAGGCAATGACCGGATGCAGGTGACAAAGCACTGAACAAAACAGAGAAGAATCCAGGCACTCAAGGAGCTTACATTCTAGTGGGGATGAAGGTAAAATGGAAGGGAAGAATACAGGTTACTGATAATAAAAACAAATTTAAAAAATCAGATCTCCCATTAGGTCACATTACAGGGCATGATGGAAATGCATGGGTTCATGTAGATGAAAGTGCTTGGGCGTAAGAGAAAATAATGAGGTGCTCAGGGAAATCCTACTGGAAAAGGTAAGATTTGAGAAAGAAAAGCAGAGAACTGTAAAAGGAAGCCATGTGGATGTGTGATGAAGGAAAGCAGAAGCAAGCACAAGGACTCTTGGAGGGAGTGTGTGGGGTATGTGTAAAGATGAGCAAATCACCAAAGCTGGTGTAGATGGAGGAGAGCTGACTGCTCAGAGATGGAGGGAAGAGTTTGAGGCCTTCAAGACTACTTTGAAATCAAAGCTTTAGTGTGAGGGACACTGGGAATCCCTGGAGGGTTGAGGCCAGAGGAAGCCTATCTGCTGCTGATTTAAGAATAGTCCATTTGATTTGAGCAGTGGTAGCACATGCCTTTAATCCCAGCACTCGGGGCAGAGGCAGGTGGATTTCTGGGAGTTTGAGGCCAGACTGGTCTACAGAGGGAGTTCCAGGACAGCCAGGGCTGTTACACAGAGAAGAAAGCCTGTCTTGAACCACCACCACCCCCCCCACACACACACACACAAGAATAGTCTGTCTGGGGTAAAAGAACCAGAGGAAACTATTTTAATAATCCAGCTAAGAGATACAGAGTAGGATGACAATTGATACATGTCAAATATGGTTGGATTTCAGGGTTGTTTTGAGCATGGGTACCACTAGATTTTTAACTGGATATGATGTGTGATAGAGAGAGGCCAAGAGTGGCCCAAGGTCTTTGGTCTAAACCAACAGGAAATATGCTGTCTGTATGCCAAGATGTCAATCCTTGTAGGAGGCATTGGAGGGAGAAATGTTTTTGGTGACATCATACAAGTTAAAATGAGCATGAATTCAAGAAGAGTTGTCCAGAAGACGAGACCTTATGTTGAATGAATATGTGATCATTCAAATGTTCAAACAACAGAAATCGAAGGAAATAAAATTTATAGCAGAGCTCAATGAAGTAAAACGTTAGAAAGATGAAATAATAGTAAAAGAGATGAATGCCAAAAGAAGGGTGCAGCGAATGAGGAGCAAATGACGATTTGGGGAACAGGGCAGAGTACTCAGGCTTCTGCAAAGAAGGGAATGTATGGAGCCCATGTCCTCTCTAGCAGCTGTGCTGTGGGACCAGGTCCAATCCGAGCTCCTGCCTCTGCTGTCTTCACTTAAGTTAGGCCAGTGAGAAATGACTGTTCACCATGGAGAAGTAGAGACATGAATCGAAGAAGGCAGTGTGATGGGAACCTTCCAGTCAGCAGCTCACACCTTGCCTCAGAGTCAAGTTAGAGCTCCCAGCATAATCACAGGAAGACCCCTGCCATGGTCTTCTCTTAGGGTTTGTTTCTTTGGTTGTGAATTTCCACACACAAGGATGAGGAGCTTAATTTACCCAGAAGCCCTGGAAGCTGAATTGTCACCTATCCGTTGAGTCATCTCCAGTCAATCACTCAGCATCACAGCACTTAATCATCGCATTTAGAAGTAAAACAGTAGGCACTTACCTTCCAAACTTCAGGAAGTCTCATCTGGAGTGATGGCTCAGCCCCCATCAGCCTCTGGTCTGTATCTGTGACTGGGTTACACACCAGGAAATAGTGAAGCACTTAAGGGCGTGGGTGGAGAGACAGTGTGGGGAAACAGATGACCTCAGTCAAAACCCTTCACCTCCAACTATAATTCTTTGGAGATCTTTTGGGAGAAAAAAAAAATCTTAGCCTTTACTCAGAAAAGAGTAACAACATGAAATTTTAGAGGAAACCACATGGTGTGCTTTCAGCCAAAGAATAGCTTTAATTTTTGAATCCAACATATTTAAGATACAATGTTGAGCAGATGGCTAGACCTTTCTGCGTCTCGGTGGATTCATCTATAAAATGGATCTAGAGTGGCACAAGGAAATCCTAGTTTCTAGATCCCTCAAAGATGACAGCTGCCAAATGCCAACTCTGTTCGTCACAGTCTCAGCACATAAATAAAAATGACCCCAGATATTTGAAACAGGGGGATTTAATACTGAGGGTCATTTACTCAGGTGATGAAGAGTCCCCAGCATTCCTCCATCCCCAGTCTCAACTTGGTCTCTCATTCTTCAGTCCTCCACGTTTGGGGCTATCCCAGAATCCTTATTACCTGGTAGAAGGTATTAGGGATGACAGAAGCTCCAGGGGGGCAGTTTTTAGACTTAAGACCCTTAAGAAGTCATGAGAGTAGAACCGTGGCCTCAATAAGAAGAGATGCCTGAACTTGTCCAATTGCTCCATCTTATCATGTGACTTCTCCTACCATTTGATGACAAGGAGGCCCTCATCAGAGCACAACAGATGCTGCTGCCGTGATCTTATGCATCCCAGCATCCAGAACTATGAACTAAATAAACGTCTGTTCTGTATAAGTCACCCAGCCTCTGGTATTCAGTTATAGCATTAGAAGTCAGAATAAGACCTAGCGGTTGAGGAAAGCCCTTCTGCCACACCTCTTGTTCTATGGAGAAATAACTTCACTCAAAAGTCTGCCTTTTCCTCTGCATTTGAAAATAGGAAGAACCCATTCCTCTGTCCAAATTTGAGAAGAGCAACCTATCATGCTTTACTCAGACCTGCTCTGTCTTGCTTGTGTTGAAAAGCATCACCTTCACAGAGCCAGCAAGCCACACCTGAAGGAGATAGCATCCTCCAAGGACCAGATGGATAATTTAAGTAGACTGGGTTACAATGGTGGGCCTTTACTTTGCATAGTCAAGCCTAGTATCAACTCTAGCAGAAATGACTTATATCTGGCCTCCATTCTAACCCTCTTCTCAGTTTGTTCAAAACCCAGGGAAGACAATGAGAAGCTATACCCTTTAGAAGTCCCCAGCAAGGAGCAGCAACAGACACTCTAATGCTGTGGCGTCACACTCATGACAAATAATAAGAACTACTAGGAATCAACAAAGCTGTAAATTGTCCAGATTATCAAATCGATAACAAACTTTCAGTCTTTGGGTTTGATTGGTTGGTTGGTTTTACTTCGTTTTGAAATGGGATCTTACTCTATAGCTCACACTGGTTTGGCACTCTTGGCAATTTTCCTGCCTCAGCCTCCCTAGTATTGAGGTTACAGAAGTGAACCACCATACCTAGCTCCAAAATTCATCTCTTATCGCCCTTTGGCAAGTAGATTTATATCCCTCCTTTCTCCCTCCAGTATTGTCAAGGTCCTTTTGGAAATTTGTTTAAATATACAAACCCAAGCTTCAGCCTCTGAGATTTAGAGTGACTACCTTTACACACACCGACTAATTTGGAGGTCCTCCACCTTGCTTACAGATTGATGAAGCTGTAGAGTTTGGCTGTGATCTAGGCCCTATGCCCAGCAGGACATATTTCCTTGATTGTGCATGAACCTGCAGCACTTTCATGTTCATAGAAATCCTCCAGGTAATTCTTATGTCTTCTTTAAGTGGCACAACTTGGCGCATCCTCTCAAGGCTAGCCTTTCACTCATCATCTCAAGAAGGGACAACATAGAAGCCAGAAAGACCTCTGCAAATGTAAAAGGATATCTAAATCCACAGCCCCAACATCCAACTCATGACCCTGACAGTCCCTTCCCCACACCATCTTTTTCCACTGTGATTCTAACCTGCTTTCAGACAAAGTGTAACTTACATCTCTTTAGCTAGACATATTGGCGTCATTACTACTGCAGTCCAAGGGACTACAGCTCTGCCCTCAGCAACAAGTCCCAATTTTATCATCTCCTGTTATTCTTATATGATTTCATGTGTATAAAAATGAAATCTTTTTCTAATAGCACAGTGAGATGAAGACAAAAGATTAAACGCCCCTTCTTTCTCAGGAAGGTGAGTCTAGGACAATCTGTGGCCAAGTTTAGTGAGCGTTAACTCTCGTTTTACATGGACTGCTTCATTTCAAAGACGAAAGAATAAGGTAAGGACAAAAGGTGTGCTCATGTCCCTAAGTCTCCAGCTGGTTGGTGGTGAAGGCAGAGCCTACTCCTTAACCCCTCTGGACGCTTAGAGACACTCACTATAGTGTCTTTTTTTGTCACAGGATTTGGTCTTGAACTTGGATTCAATCAAGTAACTAGGATTACTACAAAAGCAAGGAAACCTCCTAACAGGAGGCTCGAGGGACAAAGCCTCAGAGTACTGTGAGGAGGGAAGGGGTCTCCAGGCAGATGTTAGGGTAGGTCAATGTGGAGGGAGCATACAGGAAGATTGTTTCTTCAATCTCAAGCAAGCCTGGTAAGACTGGACAGGGAACTTCCAGCCACCATGGCCAAGTGAGTTGGTTGTGTTAATTTCAAAGCGAAAAGATTTCTGTCAAAGGTCTTATCTCTGCTCTTATCTCTGCATATGGTCAGAGAACCAGACAGAGCATAAAAGGAATTTTTAATAGGATTTTTGGACAAGGGGTGAGATCATTACAATCTACAAGTCTCATCATGAAAGAGGAACAGAGGGGAAACAGCATGAATCACAGGCAATAGTAGGTAAAAGGGGCTCCATTGTGCTTCTGAGGGGAAGTAAGTGTCCACCGGCTTAATATCAACTTCCTTTCTGCTCCAGTCCCTTGCCTGTGCGTTGTGCTCCCGCTGATACTCTGGGCAGCTAATGATGCTCCTACTCAGCTAACGTGTGGCTGAAGACCCCTGCATGGGAAGCACCTGCCATTGGCTTTAAAAGCTCTCTCTGGCTGTGGTCTTCGACTTGACCTGTGACCCCAGGCAGCTGCTTCATTTCCCTGAACAGCAGGTATCTAGGGATCGTGACCTACAAATTACACCAAAATCCCAGACCATTCGCAGCCTACGGTAAATACTGAGCATTTCCAAACCATAGAAGGCATTCGCTGCTGTGGTTTGAGTTCTCTCCTAGTGGTGCTCAGTATTGATTTGCCATAAAACCTGGCCTAGGCCAGCCCAAAGGAAGGGCTCAGTCTCAGGCATCTTGGGAGGCAGCTCATGGGTGGGAATTTTACCTGGAAAACAATGTCTCAGCAGGAGTGGAGATTGCAGTCTCATGCAACTGCAGTTTGAGGGAGAGATCAATTATAAAAACCATCCCCTCATAGGAAGAATGACTATCACAGGGAAACATGGAAGATGGGGGTACAGCTTTATTTGGGTATTTGGGACATGGTTTTTGCCCTCTCTTCTGACAACTCAGAATCCAGTCTTCTCGTCAAATGTCATCCTAGCACAGTGAGGCTGACAAGACATCCAATCAAGTTGAGGGAGAGAAACACAAAGACCTAGATGGCAACCTATTTATTTTTCCAGAAGGGGAAAAAAAGTGGCAAATATCCTAGCAAAGAAAATAACCCTGCATCTGGTCTTTTTTTTCCCGTCTTTTCCTTCAGCTTATGAGAAAAAAAAATCTTTTCAAATTCACACAAAATGGTATATACACTGTCTACTTTGCTGCAGCCGTCTTCAAATGTGTAACCTTTCAGGTCACCATGAAACACTTTTTTGAAATATGTCTCAATCTGTCTTTCGGTGTGACAATGAAATTACCAGGCAGTTCGGCTTGTGACATGACTGAATTAGGCTGTAGCTGACCAACTGCTATGATTATCAGACACTGTTGCTAAGAGAGCCGGAGAGGATGGGGAACTATCCTGAAAGAGAATCATGCCGCACTCTGCATGGGGGAAGTGACCCCATGGAATTGGATTCTTCCCTCTCTGAGATCTCCCTTCAGTCTCGCTCTCAATACAGAACCCGGACTGCTTAAGTACCTCTCTCACCACAATGCCAGCCCCCCATCTGCGGCTCTATTAGTCACAGGTACCTACCCAACTCCCTCAGGCCTAGCAGGGAACATCCTGGAATGTCTTCAGGCTAACACTGTGCAGAAGTACTTGACCTTTTAAAGAAACACTGATCAAATTTGCCTTGACTCTTTCACTCTATCACATGAACAATCATAAATGGCATATAAAAATTCAACAGCTGCTGGGATCAATAAACTACCCACCAAGAAATAGATATATACATAATACATAAACAGATTTTTTTTAAAAAAAAATTGCTAAGACATGCCATTATTGTCTTGGTGGAATTGGTCTAGTTTCTTATGCTGGAACAAGGAAGCTGGCTGTCAGCCCAGGCTGATCAGGGGACATTTACAGTGTCAAATGAAAAACTTACAATGGGTACCATCCTTTTCACTTAGAGCATTGACTATGAAAGAGTCTGTTAAAAGCTGGGTATGGAGATGCCTGCACTAATCATAGGACTTGGTAGGCTGAGGCAGCAGGAGCCAAAGTTCAAGTCCACCCTAAGCCATGCTTTGAATATTGAATCTAGTCTGTGCTAGATAAAAATCCTGTCTATAGATAGATAGATAGATAGATAGATAGATAGATAGATAGATAGATAGAATAAAATAAAAGAGCCTGTTAAAATGCAAATAATTTTCAGACCAGTAGCTTCTAAGAGATTTGCATAGATACCTTTACTGACTTACCAAACAGAAAGCAATTTTTTTAAATTGGGAGTCAAAGACAGGAAGGTGGGATGGGACACTAGGTAGAAGGAACCCAGGGTGGGCAGAGTTGATTCTGAATGTCAAGCAGTCATTAGAACACCCAGGGAAATATGCCCGAGGTCTCACCAAAGCTCTGATCATGGAGACTCAGTATCACCTACACCCCACCCCTTTTCTTCTAATAAAAATGCAAAATCAATGTGTCTCAATTCAAAACATCTCACTCAGAGGCATGGGTAAATGCAACAAGATTTAAGAATTTCTTCTCAACTGAAAACCAAGAGATAAAAGTCTAATGAATCACCAATAACCAAGCAAATGTGGTGATATTTGGGTTGTTTTATACTGTAAGCCTTTCAAAATCAGCATAATATTAAAGAGTTGTGTCTCTCTGCTGGGTCTGGAGACAGTGGCCTGAATAAACCCAGCTACTCTGATGACTGGGGCAGGAATATCATGAATTCAGGAACAGCCTAGGCTATAGACTGAGTTCATGGACAGTCTTGGCAACTTGATGGGACCTTGTCTCAATTTAAAATAAAAAGCAGTCAAAGAGGCTTGTATAACACTTGCCTAATATTAGTGAGGCCTTGGATTTGATCCCCAACACTAATGGAAAGAAATGTGTCTCTGTATCTTTATTTTCTTCTCCTTCTCTCTCAACTGGCCTTCATGGACACGAAGACAGTACTGCAGCGACAAGCAAGCACTAAAGAGGTGTGTGGGTCATTGGGACTGTTAGCTGAAGATTTCTTCATGGACTGAAGCTGAATAAATGCATACAAAATGTGCATGCATGCACGCATGCAGATACACACACATGTTTGAAGATCTTCCAAACATTTCCAGAATGGATCTACCTCATAGTCAATGGGATTTTCTATACATGTGCTTCAGCGGTCATGTAGGATATAACCAAAAAAAAAAATTGATAGCCTAAGAAGGCAGAGCTAAAGGCCAAAAAGTGAAAAGCTTTCAAGGCAAATAACTTGAAGAGGCAGGATAAAATTCAAAACAGAATGTAAATGGCCACAGCCTAAGAAGTTATAAAAGATCAAATCCTGACCTATGACAGAAATGAGAACTTTATTGGGTACGTAATTCACAGAGACAGGAAAAGTTGCTACAGGATGAATGTCAGGTGAAGGATTTAAATCTTAGTCTGACAGGGTTGAGGAGGAAAACAATGCAATACTTCGCGGAGAGTGAGAAAGAGAAGCATGCTGTGAGAATCCAGAGTGGGAGAGCTGACACTACATAATCAGCCTCTTTGTAATTAACAATCTAGAGGGCCTATGGAAATTAAAGTGAGATGGGTAGCTCCGGATTCCTCTGCATGGAGCCAGAATGTTGAAGCAGTTAGTTTGGCTGGACACTCCGAGAGCTGCCAGTAAGTGGAGCTCAGAGACACCTTTGCCTTCCCTGCTCCTCGCTGGCCAAGAGGGGCTGTGTTAAAAGTCCTCAGGAGATGGCCATGCCTTCGGATTTTCTGTGGGACTTCAAGAATAACACTTTTCAGTTCCGGTAGTCTCTGGGATTAGAACCTGAGTTCATTATAGGCAAGAGGTCAAGGCTGAGCGCACCTCCAGGCCAATGATCAACTCGCATCCCGTGTTGTGTGTTTCTAACGTCTGATGGTATTGAATGACTTGAGAAGGAAGAGAGAAGAAGGTAGCTGGAGCTAGGTGATGTCTCTGGAAGGCATCTACTACCAACTTTCCAGAACTACATGACAGTGTCACAGACTCTAGCTCTGTCATAAAAAAAAAAATGGAGGAGAAAAGGAAGCAGCTTACATACACATGCCACTGTCATGTACCAAATCCAAGACTTCACCTCACATGAAAAGAAGAGACATTGGGGAAAAGATGCATTGTTTTCCTTCCCATTGCCCCTCATGCAATCCAGGGAAATGCCTTCATAGCCAAATGCTCAATTTGTCATGTTAATTGGGGAAAAAATTAAACACACCATAAAATATCCTTTATGTGTTTCTTTTGCTTTTGAGACCAGGTCTCATGTATCCCAGGCTGTCCTCAAACTCTCTTGTTTCTGGAGTTGACCTTGACTCTTCTTCCTGCATCCTCTAGAGGGCGGGGATTGCAAGTATATGGCATGGCATCTGGTTTCTGCAGTGTTGGGGATTTAACCCAGGGCTTCATGGATGCTAGGCAAACACTCCTTCAACCGAGTTACAGCTCTGACCCAACTTTTCTTTTCTTTACAGACAGTCACTTATTTCAACTGTCTGTAGCATGAACATAAAGCACCATAACTGTAGAGGGTCAGGGAGACATCTTAGTCTCTACAAAAATCAACAGCACACATCCTTGGTTCCAGGAGTTTCCCAAAGGCTCTTTTTAGGAAGACTTTTTAGGATAAAAAGAGAGGGAACAATATCAGTCTCATTTTAGTAATGATTCATCAGAAGAAACATTTGCTGGCCGTTTACTAGCTACCAATGCACCCAGAATTAAAAAGAAGTGTATCCTTCTGGGGTCAGAATCCTTAAGCCAAGGGAGACAGTGACTTTAAGGAACTGACATTTATAAGAATCAAGCAAGGAAGGCGTCGGTAAAAATGTGGTAAGCAGGCGCTCTTGGGCCCTTAATATAGTTTATCTTCCACATAAAGGTATCTTGCAAACCTTTACACAAGGCCTTTATGAGCAAATAATTTCTGAGCCTGGCCAGACAATGGTCTTTCAAATCCATTCTCAGTCCAGAAAGCATTTGTAAGGAGGATTTTTTTTCCCCAGGCAAGGCCTGAGAAGTGTGATGCCCTTGGAAATCTCTGTAATTAACAATAAGCCTTTCTCACAAAGGAAAGTGGACCCTCTTACCCTAAAGTACCCCTGGTGTTTCTATTTCTGACCCACACCCTTCATTTTATGCAATGTCTTTGTTTGAAAAAAAAAAAGAAAAAGAAAAAACACCAAGGGCAAGAACAACCTAGAGAGAAAATTTCAAATTTTGGATCAGAGCCACCAAATCAATAATGGCGGAACAAAATGAATTATCAACCTCTCCTGCCTCAATCACAGGGAAAGGCAAGGAGTTGGCCAAAAGAGAAACTGTGGTCAATGTTAAGAAACAGAATGAATTGACTTTGAGGCACGCTTATATCTAATTAAATGAGACTAGGGGCAAAGGCAAGGTAAACTCATCCAGGGCTGAGAAGGAAGTGATCCGAGCAGGTGAAGTCAGCTCTTTTCCCAAGCCCTAAAGGAGAGCGGCGAGAGCCATAGAGCTGGGAGACTCAGGGGGACTACTGCATGTCCTTAGCGCTGTGCTTCCTCTCCTTCTGGGACAACACTAGCAGGCAGATTCCTATCCATGGCCAACTGTCTCTTGTGAGTCTAAGGGATGAAGTCCTTGCTGTGCGCTGCAGAAGTAGGAGAACCATGGGCACACCCACTACTTATTACTATTCGTGTCCCAATAGTTTTTGAAAAGTCTGCCACATGCTTGAAGCCTAGATTCTTGGGCTGTGCCATGAACGGCACACATCCAGTACCACATGGGTCGTTAGGTAGCATGAGCAAGCGCGGTCTAAAGGCAGAAGGTATTTCTAATGGCTTCTTTATGAATCCCACTGGAGATGTGACATTGAGATAATCATGTGATGAGACCCTAGATTAAGTCAACTTCATAAGCAACAGCTCCTCTTCTTATTTTATGAGGGGTGTGGTATCCAAAGTTACACACGGAAATGCTGTATGTGGGGTTCAATGGCAAATCCACCTTAAGCTGAGAGGTCTCTGCATGGGCTAAGATCTGATGAAGAAAAGGGAGACCACCCCAACTCTTCAGTCTCCCAACCCACTGGCCATGGAAACACTGACCACTAGTGACCCCTGAGTCCTGCCCTGTGAAAGGGGCGCTAGAGTCTAAAATGGCCACTCAGGTTCAAGGGGCAGCTTTTTTCCACTGGTGTCACCCTTAAACATATGCATTCACTTTTCCTGTTCCGTTTGCAAGCACAATGTTCTTTTAGTGTGTGCAAGTGACACCTGGTGCCTAAGAGACACTTAAAAAAGGCCCAAGATGGTTCACTGTTTTCAGGTCCTGTACAGCTAATTGTATGTTCAAATCCCTTTAAATCACAAACTCTCTCCCTGTGCTTTGAATGCTTTTAAAGGGCAAAAGGGTTTGCCATGAAGGAGTGGGCCTGTAAGAAATTTCTATGCCAGTAAAAGATAAACATGAGCACTGGAACTAGGCCTTGGCCCCTCAGTGGAGCTGAATTCAAGAGGAATGCTCAGGCTTATCAGGAAACTAGAGATCTTACTGGCAACCTGGGTGGCATATGCCAAAAACATTTAAATGCGCCCCATTTCCAATTCATGAAGCCCGTTTTATCTCTGTATTATATTTTATTAGATTTATGCATTTAGCTGGGAACCTATTATTCCAATAAAATACAAAATATAAGTATTGTTTTCTTCCACTGAGACCCTGAGAATTATTTTATTGCTTCTCCATCAAAAGTGATCCCAGCTTTGGGTTTTCTCTTCTTCAAGATGGTTAAAGAAATGTCACTTCCTCTCTGCTTTTCATGATAGTTGTGTTGTGCTGCTTAATGGGGAAAGAGAGAGAAACAAGTGGAGATGGAGGCTGTAAGTCAGATCCTTTAGTTACTAGGATCTACTTCATTTCTTGGATTTTTTTCCTATGGTCCTTTCTGCCCAGTCAAGTTTCCGATCCTCATTCGAGGTCCACTCATTGAGATGGCATTTGAGGAAGACTGATCTACAGATGTGAGTTTCTTGTAGCTGAGTGTTCATCTACTATCCTCATGGTGGACAATGAGCTGCCAATCACAGGACAGCCACTGCTGCATCCTCCCCATCCCTCAAAGATGCTCTTACACTCCTTCCTATCACCCCTCTTTCCACTTCACACTGCTTGCCTTCACCAACAGAGATGAAAATAATTTAAAAATACGAAGGGGACTTATGTTAGGTACAGGACACCGCAAAAGATGCCAGCCCACTTTAAGAAACCATCATCGAGTCCTGAGGAGATGTCCAGGCCTCGGTCAATGGCAGCATCTCCCATAATCCTTAGACAATGTCTTAGGTAAGTGTTAATGTAGCTTCTACTTAATTGATAAGGAAATTGATGCACAGGCAAGATTGTGAAAGAAATGACCTGGTCCTTAGTATTCATCAGTAGAAGAGTCAAGACTAGAGTCCCGTGTCAGACAAATAACACAACCTCACCTCCTTCCACTGAGCTGAGCACCACCCTCCCGATATAACTGAGAGCCACCTCTATACTCAGCTGATTTTTGACTACATGTCGACCTCTTTAGGGACTCCAGGGCCTGTTTTGACAATGAATCAAGCATAAATTTTGGAGATTTTGATTCTGGCTCTGTCATTGATTGGTTTGGGAACTTTCACCAGGGTCCTAACAGCCCCTCACTTGCCAAAGAGATAATAATAGTACCCACTCTTGCCGGTTATCATTCAGGTCAAATGAGATCACATAGCCTTAACCCGGCATACATTGGGGGCCAGTTCAGTCAGGCACTCGCATAGGGTGCAAATGTTTTGGGTGCATATCAACAAGCGGAGAGATGACCTGATCACAGCCATACTTTGGTGCTCAGACATGTGAAACGTAGAATAGGTATAAGCCATGTTGTGGTCACTAGAGTATCCATTGCACAAGCAGGTGTCCACGGATTGCGAAGCTTCCTCCTAAGTTCCAACTGGACATTTTGCCTCTGTGGAATCACATCAAGGCAACGCTGTTGAATGTGTGTTTGTATACATGTACATGAATTCCTAGGTGGGTGGATGTGGTTTGATTCATTGCATTTGTATGTCTGTGGGGTGTGTATGCGTTGGGTGTGTGCGTGTTTGTGTGAGGTTCAGAACTGCCTGGGCACATGTGTGTGAGAGAACCTGCACACGTGTGTCGAGACCAAAAACTAGCCATCAGGTATCTTTCTAAGTTGCTCCTCTCCCTTATTTTTTGAGGAGGGGTCGCTCACTGAACCTGGGACTCCTAGATAGAGCTAGGCTGGCAGTCGTCAGGTCCCAGCGTTCCTCTTGTCTTTCTCTTCTCAGCTCTAGGATTACAGATGAATGCTGATGTGCTTGGGTGCTGGGGATCCGAGTTCAAATCTTCATATTTATATAGCAAATACATTACTGACTGAGTCACATGCCCAGCTCTGTTCTAATGCATTGTTTGCTCACTTAAGCATTCTGTGGGAAATCTACACCTATACAAGTAAGGAGAGAAGCATGGATGGGCAGAATTCATGAGACGTTCCACAGCAACTAGCTGGCTTGGCTTCAAAAAGCATGGGGGGGGGGGGCACTTTTCTACATCCTCGCTGGAAGTAGCTATGGAAAGCCTTCTCTCTTGAATTCCAAAGTGGCAAAATTTAAGTGTGTGCACAATTGGAAGAGAACAAGCTGCTGGGGTCTATAGGCAGCAGAGGGAGTTCTCTGTGTCTCCTCTAATCCTTCTGTCTGGTTCCCCCCTCTCTTCCCCCCTTATTTTCTGTGTCTCTTATTTCTATTCCTCGATTTCTGTCTCTTATTTCTATTTGCCCCATCTCTTCTGCACACATACCTGAACTATCTCTCAGTTACAATCCTTGAAATCAAGCACACTAAATGACGATAAGGCAACCCACACACTACGTGTTAACGTGCTTCACTTGAGTGCAAAGTGTAGGAAAAACATTGGCGACCGTGATTAGTCCAAGTTAGTAGTTTTAAAAGACTCCTCCTAATTTTCTAGAAAGGTATATCAGAGTCCCAGAAGGGATACATAGCAGAGTTAGGAACAAGAAGAAAGACGAGTCCTAAATCAGAAGCTCGCAGACACGGAGTCCTCCGAAAGCTCTGCGTGTCAGGTGGGAGGAGGTCTAGAAGACTCACTTCTCTTTTAATTATCTGATGTGCACACTACCCTCCTCTGTTGCCTTCAGCCAGACCTGATAAGAAAAGGCACCAATAAATATCGTGGCGGTCTGAAGGGAGAAGCTATGTTTCATGGGACTCCCTGCTTCTACAGCTGTTGTTAAAATATTACTGCTAATTAGCTGGCTAGTTATATATAAACCCTTACAAAGGAGTATTTTTACACAATCATAAAATAAATTAAACTACCAAAAATTCACGCTGTTAATTAAAATAACCCCTGTAGGAGGGGGGAAATCGCTACAAGGCTGAGGTAAACAGGAGGCAATTTCACAAGCACAAACTGATTAATTTTATTTCCCATTACATGTATTTGCTAATATCATCAGAATTAGGAAATAAAGCAATTTTGCCTTGACAGTAGTTCAAAGGGAGGCAGTGCTGGCGGAGAGATGCAACCAGGAGATGCATGCTCAGCCTCAGGGCAGCTCTGCTGGGTATGGAAGGGGTGAAGGGCTTTTCAGCAATCCTCAGTCCCTGGGAAGGACACAAAGAAGGGGACAAAGGACTTCATCATCTACTGGAGCAGCCTCATAGAACCCTAGAGTGGGCATAGGGCCTTTAAGAGTCCCATCCCTCCCACACCCAAGCATGAAGACACCTGAGAACAGAAGGGACACCCCCTGAGGGATGACAAGGGGGTATAGACAAGGAACTTCCATTTCAGGAATGTCCAGGACAGTTTACGTCAATTGAACATGGACAAAGTATTCCTTCATTAACTTTGCTTCTGCCCTGGAATTTATAACAGGGATGGACTTTTTGGTAATCTGTGTAAAAATCCTATATTGAAATGGCTGTCCAAGCCTCTTGTGGACAATTCTTTCATAAGACTTCACAATGAACACATCAAAAGGCCTAAAATATAGTTTTTGTAACAACCACAAAATACTATTTAGGGAGGGAAAGGTAGACTCGGGCAACAAGATCTTTGATTCTTTTCTGTCTGTAAGCCTAAATAAACAATCAACTTTAATTCAGCAGGAACCCCTTCCACAGACCGACTTCACCACAGCCAGTACTGTTCAAATATTCATCTAGAAAAGAAAATAGTCTCAGAAGCTCAGATAAACTATTTTACAGTCCTTTCGGTGAGTCAGAAAATTTCTCAATTATCTTTTGAACCCACAATTTATGAAGTTCTTTTAGCATACCGCGTGTCTGTGTGTGTTTTCTACTTTCATAAGCTCCTCCTATGCATCTAAGGCCCAGGTCTTGATAAAACATCCAGTTTTATTAGGTAGCTATTTTCAAAGATTGCTGAGTTTTGCCAATCGGACACGAAACATCTGGAAAAGGAACTTCAGCCCCAAATCCAGATGTCATGTCTGTGTAACTGCCAACATCCAGATGTTTGATTGAAGGACAAAACAGGATCATATAATTAATACCCTACTTTTAACAGAGAAAATAAACTATTCTAAAAAGCAGGTAAAAAATAAAGAAAATTCACTGTCGTTTGTGTAAGTGTTTCAATATTGAAGCATTTTGTTTCCTTGTAAAGTCTGTGTGCAAGTTGCATTTTGTACAACATAATACCTACCATAACCCAGCATTGCCACACTATAGAGAAGCAACTGTCTATGTGTCTGTAGCGTATAAGACCCCCCCCCCCAATTCTAACTCCTGTTGACTCCCTTCTCCTTGGCATTGGATGCCCTGATGCATCCGCACAGTAGCTGCATCATCATCTGAGGACCTTGGTCCCTGCAGAGGACATCTGCAAAGCCTCATCTCTGGACACCTGCCCACCAAGCCTCACGATGCCCAACCGGCAGCCTTGTGTGCTGGTGTTCACTTCCGCCCTTGGTCCTGAGATGCAGCCTCCGAGGAAAAAAACAAGATGTGTTCTAGAAGGTTCTACAGCGTTATGTCTGCCTGCTACTGTAGTTGCTGGTCGCCTCTCAGAACACTGTCCCTCACAGCTACTTTAGAGGACACTGCTCTCTCTTCTCTTTTTCTGTGTCAAGAATTCACGTCATCATCTCCAGCAAGCCTGCTATGGCATCACTAGAGGAGTCTTCTCTGTCGGTCTTGGCACTCTCGTGTGTTTATCTCAGTGCCCTCTCCTTGCGCACAACCATGACTAATGCAGAGAATCTCGCACCCTTCTCCGTTCTTCCTTCCCTTCACAGACTTTATGTTCATAAAACAACAACAACAAAATAACCTATAGCTCCTTAAAGTGCTCCTGAGCTCAGCTGGCTTTCTCATAGAGGACACTATGTCCCCATGTTTGATCTTGTTACCTACTAACTCTTAAATTAGGATAGTGACCTTTCTCCAATCTTAGAGCTTCTTTAATGCCCACACATCCCGTACATCCTTTCCCTCCCTCCACTTTCCTTTGCCCAGTCAAAGTCAATGTATATACTCTCAGAACAAGCCCCTTTCCCTCACTTATCCCAGACATCTTCTGAGAGTTGTTCTCTTCCACTACACTGTGACCTGCACAGAAGCAGGATGACCTTACATGCCCCTGGATGCCCAGAACCTAGCAAGTTCCCTAGTCCCTTGGAATAGCTCATGAATGCATATGGAATGAATAAATGAATGATTTAGCAGACCTTCACCGCATCACCAGTGATGACACTATACCCTGTCGATGCAGAAGCTGTGTCTGATTCATATTGGAAAATAAGTTGCTAGCATATGCTTCTTAAACTACGACTGAGGCAGATACAGATACTGGGACAATTTCTGTGTCTCTTAGACCTAGACTGTGTAGTTAAGGTATAAATAGTAGTTCTCCATCTTCAGAATCATACAAAGAAAGAGAAGATGAAAGAAAGAAAAAGAAAAACATTCAGAAACAGTTTAACCAATAAACAGGGTCTCTCTTCTCCCTTCCCAACCTCATGTTCTATGGTGCAACTTTCAAAAAGCATAGTACAGAGATGACTGCACAAGTGGCTTGGATCTCAACACCCTTAGTTAGAAGAGAAAATGTTGCGATAAGTAGAAAGAATGGGACTTGTGCCACAGTTATCTGAATTGTTGGCAGGTAGCAGTCCTGAGAGGCTCTGTGAACACAGGAGCCATGACTGGAGGCGATGTCAGGAACTTCGGGCTTAACCAGACATCTGAGACTGACTCCTGCCTTCTTAGTCTGGCTCTTATTTTTAGATTTAGATACGATTCAAAGGGGACTCTGACTTTGAAGAGCCAAGCAGAGAATCGTTCTAGTGGCAGGGAATCACTTTCGCTATTTCCTCAGCTGTTTCCTGAGAAAACAGATTTAACGTTTGCCACCCTCAACCCTAAAGGAAGAAAGTGACTTTGCCTTATCTGAAGCAAAAGAGGAAGGTGGACCTGGTGTCCAGTGAGTGAAGAATGGGGGGTCAGAACTGTTGTGCACTGAGTGGTCTCTGCCTTTTCAACCTTTCTGCATTTTTACATCCAAGAAACTAGATGTGCCTGCCATGACTCTGTGTGGAGCTTCTCAGTAGAATGGTCTTGCCAGGAAACAACCTTGTTCCTCATCATCTCTCTTTCAATCCATTGAGTCTCATAACTCTGGTCAAGATGGTTCTGTTTCTGGAGCATAAGGATGGATGGCAGTGGGAGTAGGAGGACGAAGGCAGAAGAAGCCCAGAGTGAAGCCCACGGTGCTGCACTCGACTCTCCATGTGGCTAATGTGGTCCATACAGTGGGTCTTGTGACCAGAGCATCCGTTTTCTAAGGATGTCTCATGTGCTATTTTCATTACATTTATTAGTTTGCGGGGTCTCAATGACCTCAGCCATTATGTGTCATTGTGCCTATACGGTAAGTGGAGAGTTAAAGGCTTAGATAATTCATTAGCCACAAAGCACTGATGCCAGGATTCAAACCCTGTGAATCCTGTAAGTGTCGGTGAGACTTCTCACTAACAAATCCCCGTAAGTCATCCAACTAAGTCAACAAGAGGCAATCTTAGGCACTTAGGAATGTCTGGAGGCATTTTCAGTTGTCACAAAGGAGTAGAGGCTAGTAGATGGAGGTCGGAGTAACCCCCCTCCCCACATTCTTCAGTCTACAAGAAAGCCCATACAATGAAAAACTGCCTCAGAAGTCACAACATTCTGCATGAGACATTTTCATCATTGTCTACTAGTTTCCTGCCACTTGCTCTGATGTGCTGTGTTGAAAACAAAAGCAGCAAAGGCTGAGATGATCTCTTGGCTAATGAAGAACTTGTCTTCAAAACCCCACATAAGTGAAGCCGGGTGCCCTGAGCACCGTGGAGGTAGAGATGGGTGGATTCCTGGACCTCACTGATCAGCCAGCTTAGCCTACTTTATGAGTTCTAGGCCAACGAGAGACTCTGTCTCAAACATCAAGGTGTATTGTATCTCATGCATCTCCAGAACGGCAACTGAGATTGTCCTGTGGTCTCCACATATCTCTCTCTCTCTCTCTCTCTCTCTCTCTCTCTCTCT
>NW_004949103.1:16647515-16672761 GCF_000317375.1 Microtus ochrogaster
ACACAAATGGACCAAAGAGAAGTCTGTAACTTCTTTCTTTCAACCAAGCTTCCTCACAACAAGTTATGAATTCCTATGTTTTCCCTATCTTAACAGTTTCTTACTATACAGTTACATGCTCTACTCATCAATGTCTCAACTTGGAAAAGGTCCTTTTCAACAATGGAAAGGGAAAAGAAAGGGGAGGGATGGAGATGGGAAGAGAAGGGAGAAGAAAAAAAGTGAGAAAAAAAGAACGAAGAGGAGGAGAAAACTAAGATTAGAAACTGGCAATCCACAGCCTTCCACGGCGGAGTCACATTACATGGCAATCAGTGCAGTGACAGCACAAGGGGCCGCTTTGTGTCTTCATGAATAACGCTATGTGCTGGGTAAATGCCTTTCCCCATTTAGAAACAGGTAGTTAATGGGAACTGAAGTGATCAAATGCTGTGTACCCCAAGGTTACTTGCATCATGGGCCTGAGTGGCCCAGAGCTCATAAATAAAGCATCAGAGTGTCTTATTTTAGACCTGGTCAGATAAGCAAGGACTTGCATCATGTGAACGGAGCCCACAGTGTGATATGACACTGAGCCTGGTAATTCCAGGAGCCCTTGGAATGTGACATTTCAAGCCCAGTACACTGAGTTCATGCCCCATGAAAGCTCTCAGACCCCACCAGGCCTAAATATCCCATCATCCCCTTGATTCAACTGGGGAGAGAGAGGACTGTCACTGAGCCGGACTTTAAATTTATGCCAAGCACATTCCCTTCTCTGCAGAAGTTAATTTGAGGCACATTTGCAACTTATAACTCTGATTTACTCATTTGCTAGGATGAGGACCACACACAGCTTGACAGGCTGCCAGCTTGCGTAGACCATTCCCTCTCAAAAGATTTGGCCCAAGTCACCACCCGGCTTGGCAGCTTAAAAAACCAGCTGCCGGACACCGGAGGAATGTGGAACTGTACATAGGCGGGGGGAGCTTTCTTCTCTTCCTCCATGTTTTACATATAATTATGCAATCATATCCCTTTTCAGATTCTTTGACATAAAACGTGCTTCGTTAAATTGCTGTTGAATTGTTGTTTTATTAGAAGTGTGTGGCTTGTTTGTGTACATGCACCTACGAGCTATATGCATGGACACATGCTCACACAGACACGTGCTCAGTAGCAATGACATTGTTTTGCAAGTAAAGAAAATGAACTCAGTGAATAATTACTCCCATTGATGGGACAACTAAAGACTTCAAAGGGGGCTTCTTCGCATGGCATACAAATTACTGGATGAATAACTTAAATGTGATAATTTTCTGCTGTTATTGGTTTTTTACTCACAGATTTCCTATAATATGATACCAATCAAATATGTTTGCTCTGGATGAAAAACATTACTGCCAGGATTAACAAAAAAAAAACAGAAATGCTTACATGGTAGGTATGATTCCCTATGTTTAATCTGTGTTACACTGTTTCTCATGTAGGCTCAAAAGGAAATATTATCCATGAATGTTTGTGAACTTTATTTTGGGATAAGACAACCTACATTTGAGGATGTGGCAGTAGCTTGTCATTGACTAAAAGCCACCATCAAGCCACCCGAGGAGCCATGTTCCAAAGTACAGAGATACATAATTCTCTCCTCTTCCACTGGACCCTGCTTGAGGCAATTCTTCTGCCTTGGATGCTGATTCTCAATGTGTTAGCCTACAAAATGCATATTTGCTAGAAGTAGATATCCTAGCTACACTACCCACAATAGACAAGAAATGGGAAAGCCCAGTTGTCCACCAACAGATGAAGGAATAAAGAAATGTGGTACATACTCTCAATTGGATTTTTTTGACCATAAACAAGAACAAAACCATGATATTTGCAGAGGAGAAAGATGGAGGCATTATGTTAAGCAAAACAAGCCAGACTCAGAGAGAGAAACATTATGTTTTCTCTCATCTGCAGAATCTACATTTAAATTTATGTGCATGTATGTGTAGAACATGAAAATAGAAAGAACATTATAAATGAGCAGGGATGACTCTTAAGGGGGCAGTGAATAGTGTTTAGTAAATACTCATGACTTGCAAGCAGGAAGGTTATCTGGAAGGATAAAAGGGACCCGCAAGACGGGCATGAGGCTGACAGAAGGAGGGCAGTAGGGACGTGAAATGAATAATAAAGAAGTACGCTGGTGTGTGTGTGTGTGTGTGTGTGTGTGTGTGTGTGTATGTGTGTTGGAAGTCCATCACTTTCGCTGCTAACTTTAGAAGTACCTTTGTGTTTGTGTGTGTGTGTGTGTGTGTGTGTGTGTGTTGGTAGTCCATCACTTTCTCTGCTAACTTTGGAAGTACACTGGTGTGTGTGTTGGTAGCCCATCACTTTCTCTGCTAACTTTAGAAGTACCCTTGTGTGTGTATGTGTGCTTGTGTGTTGGTAGTCCATCACTTTCTCTGCTAACTTTGGAAGTACCCTGGTGTGTGTGTGCCTTGGTAACCCATCACTTTCTATGCTGACTTTAGAAGTACGCGGGGGTGTGTATGTGCGTTTTGGTAGCCCATTACTTTCTATACTCACATGAGAAGTTAATTTTCAAGAGGAATAAAGACCCTACTATATTTGTTAAGTTGATGTTAGAAAAGTGCAAGATGCTTAACGAAGATTTCCTGCTGCTTTTCCTCCACTGCCAGGCCAGCATCGCTAGGGAGGTGTACCTTCTAACTATATTTCAGGTAGAATTGGCTTGCTTCTGCTTCTGCTTTGTTTGGAGTTATTGTTGATGGTGGTGGTGTTGATGGTGGTGGTGGTGGTGGTATTTTTTGGATTTGTTTTGTTTTTGTTCTTGGTCACATCCAGGGCCTCACACCTTCTAAGCAATCATGTTACCAATGTGCTTTGTCCCCAGCCCTATTTGAGTCTTGGAGAATTTGGATTTGGGGAGATTTACTTCCTTCTTTTCAGTTGCTACAACTGAATATCACAGACTTGATAACTTACTAAAGAAACATTTCTTACACTTTTGGAAGCTGGAACGGAGTCTTCTGAAAACCTTCTTGCAAGTAGGGACTTTTTGCAGAGTTCCAGATTGATAAAATGATAGCAAACATGCCAGAAAGAGCTGTTTTGATAATGATGACCTAGTAAATCACAAAGCAATTACTTCATTCATGATGGAGACTCTTTATGACCCAACTCCCAAAGGTATCACTTCTCAAATGTTATTAGCAAAGGACTTTGGGGGTCAGAGTATCAGCACATGAAGCCTGTGAAGACATATTTAGATCATGGCAGAAGGTCTTCCTTCCCCAATATGAGGGCTATAGTAAGAATAGAGATGTGCTAATGAGCCCACTGCATGTGAAAAACAAACAAGCAAAAAGTCCTATTTTCTATTCTATAAGACACCTACTTGAATAATGCTCTTTGTCACCTCAACTCACCAAAAATATAATACTAAAACAAAACACCTGCTCAGAATGATAACCCAGCAGGCCTTACAAGAAGAACACTTGGTTTACATCATTAGATAACATATATTCAGACAGAAAAAAAAAAACATGAGTGTGAAAATACAATAGAAGGAATTTTTCTAGCAAAGACTATTTTTTAAGTTTGCACTAGTCTAGTAAAATTCTACTTGCCTTCCAAGCATTCTAGTTTATGAACTGCTTCACTGTATTCCAGCAGATAATTACCCCTTTCATTTTCTATTCCAGCTTGCCACTATGATGGCAGTAAAGTCGGTTTAATTTAAAAGTCCTGAAGATGCTTAAAAGCCAAACAAGTAACAAAACTTACATCAAAGAGATTGGCTATCTACTTGGAACCATGCCTGGGCCAGGGACGCATATTGCCAGCCAATGGTAGTGCTATGAACCTTCTTTGGGGCAGTTAACAGGTTGAGTTGAGTAAGTGAATACAGTATGGTGCCTCAGCAGGTAAAATCACTCACTGAGGTTGTGTTGGTGACTGTGGTCCTGTGAATGGAGTTGCAGGGTCTGGTCACTTTCTATTATTGTCTCCCAGCCTACAAATGGAGCAGTCTAGAGGGAAGAGGTTGACGTTCAACATTTGCAGTAATTAAAACAAAAGCTCCTTAGGGAGAAGACCACCTAGCTTCCCCATTGTGCCCAACAGCTCTCTGGCTGGGCATAGAGCTGTCCCCTACAGAAGACACCTGGGCCATGATAAGAGCCATCCCTGGAGGCAGGCATCCAATAGGAACAAAGAAAATCCTTGACCTTGTTCTACCCAAATTCAAGGACACCCTCTAATTCTCACAGAACCCATGGATTTCCTCCCCCAAAAGGCTCACAGAGAAAGATCTCCACCTCACCACACTTAGAGCAAAAGGAATATTCCTAAGCTTTTTGCCCACTGTTTTCTTTTGGTAATCACAGAGGAAGAAAATGTCATGCCCTCCCACAAGAACCATGGCACCTCTGTCTTGAACCCAGCTGTATTCAAGATTTACCGTGTGGCCCTGGGCAGCTCATTGGACCTCACTGGGTCTTAATTTCTTCATCTGGAAAATGAAGATGCTATGTACATCACCAGCACAGCATCTCAAGGTTAATGCAGCGGGCTGATATTGAGATGCAACTGAATGGGGGAAATAGTTAATTCTGGGAAGGAAGTGAGGCACAGCAACCCACACTTCTGGGTGCGGATAGTATGTGCAAGATCATAGCACTGAGCCCCGGGGTCAGTCACGCTCATGAGGAACGCAATAAGCCGTTCACAATGCACCACCTGGAGTCTTTTATTGTTATTGCCAAGTGGAGTTGATAAAAAACAAACAAAGCAAAAGGTCGAAGGCCTAGTCTATCAAAAGTTATTGATACAGATTGCATATTGACAAGCAAAGGTCTGCTTTTAGATTCACATCAATAAATCCATTTCATAATACAGTCCACTCCCAACACTTGGCCCCCAGATCCATCCATCGAGATATTAGAAATCCATCCCGCTTTGCCTGCAGTCTGTCAAATGTCACCACAGAGCGCAGAAGCCATCCTGCCAAGTCTATATCCTGAACTAAGTCCCAATGGAAACTTCCAGATATAAATAACTACTATGCACATGCAGGGAAGAAAAACAGCTCTCAAGTCACACTGCTACTCTCTTTTTACCCTTTCACCTATAACAAGTCAAAAGAAGGAAAGAAAATTATGTAGCTACTGTCCAAAACCGCCTAAACCCAAGTTTAACCAATTCCACTTCCAAGTTACTGCGAAGACTCTCAATCTGTGGAGCTGCATTTGGGGCACGGGCAGAGGTTCTTTGGTGGTGTTTCCACTGGCAGTTCCTGAAGCTTTGTCACCTAGGTTCACACTGGGAAGTGACATCTGATGATATTGCATGTCTTATGTTCTACCTCCTTATGGGCAGATGATGGAGATGTTAAGTCCTAAGGAAACACCAGTTTACCAGGGGGAGAAACTTACTCCCCAGGAGTTTGTACGACATGGGAAAGTGGTATAAGAAAGCAGAAAACTGAACCCGAACATGCAGTTATCCTCAGGTAAATTGTACAGAGCCAAGAGTACACAATGTAAGAAAAATCTCATCACCTCCCTGAGCCTGAGTTTCCCGATCCTCAGCAAGTGAACAGTATACCATATAGTAGATAAGATTCCATAGTAGACACTCAATAACTATTTCTTCAAACAAAATTGAAACTGATAAATCCTGAATAATTAATATCTCCCATTGTCTAAAGGGCAATAGTCCAGTGTGAATATATATCCTTTACCCACCAGATCATAAAAAAGGCTGGAATAGACAAGGAAGAGATGAGGATTCTTTTCCTCAACCTCAGACAAAGGAAATGGATAAAAACGCCTGGGCTACTTTGTGTGTGTGTGTGGGGGGGGGGTGCATGCATGTGTATGTGTGTGTGTGAGTGTGTGCGTGAGCATGTGTGTGTGCATGCGTGCATGCATGCGTGCATGTGTCTGTGTGTGTGCACGCACACGCACGCGCATGTGCCTTACACCCAGGGACACAGCACTGTAAATAAAGCTAGAACCTAAGGCAGGGCAGGCACCTCCATTCCAGTTATAGGGCAGCAGAATTGCCCACCACTGCTTGCCCTTACAGGGAGTTGGCTCCATGACGGCTGCGATGTGTGAGTTAACACTTGTGCTCACTTGCTCAGGGAGCAGAAGGCCACTTTAATATTAGCCTCAATCGAGCTGTTAAAAACAGAAAAGCTGCTGCAAATATGAAAGCCTAAGCAAAGATTGCTTTAAGATTATACAGGCTTTGGGGTGTTCTGACCACATCTGAAGGGGAGACTCAGGGTGAACACAGGTACCTTCCGGGAAAGTTGGGAAGTAAATTAACATGCTCCTGGGAGAGGGTTTTAGACCCTTTGCCTATTGAGTTGCATTAAGCATTTCGATTTTGGGGCCATAGTCTCTTTAAAATCTATCTTCATGCAAAATTAAAAAGATGGCGAACTAGTTAAAACAAGAAGGAAGAAGGGAAGAGGAGGAAATATAAATCAAAAATATCTGGTCTCCCAGTCTCTGTAAATTGGCAAGGCCATGGGGGATTTCTGTGGCTTCCCAGTGGCACACGGGGGATGGAAGCGAACTTCCCTCCACCTTCAAAGTCCTTCCTTCCCTGAGCTTCCAGGCAGGGTGAACCGACTGCTTCTGTCTCCAAAGTCAGAGAACGTATTGCC
The DNA here is from genome assembly GCF_000317375.1 of Microtus ochrogaster. NCBI lineage: Eukaryota > Metazoa > Chordata > Mammalia > Rodentia > Cricetidae > Microtus > Microtus ochrogaster. Next base: position 16,654,186 of record NW_004949103.1, read on the forward strand.
ATTCCACATGCCTGTGTTAGAGGACACGACATCCCAGGTCCCCTGGGATCCCCAATCTATTCCTGCCGCTATCATTCACTGCCCTAGAATTTCCCAGGCAGTTCATCTGGGAACCACCCAAAGGGCTTTCATCATATCTGATTGCCTGCCTCTATTCCTCATCTCATATGGCTCATTAAATCAAGTTACTTTGTAAAAAAAAAAAAAATAGTTTTACTTGCAAAACCCTACCATTTTTGCAGGCGCCAATATCAATAACAACATGCCTTTTTGTTTCTATGTTGTGATCTTTTCTTAATGTGGGTAGGCTCATTATTATTGAGATAGCATAGCAAAGCAATTAGGAGAACAGATGCCACATGTTCAAATCCCAGCTCTGCCCCTACTAACGTTGTGGTATTGGGCAACTTAAATTCTCTGTACTTCAGTTTTATGTTTCATTAAATGAATAATACCCATCTCATAGTCACCATTTGGATTGAACTAATGAATACTGGTAAAAGGTTTGTGCCATCTAGACCCTCCCATATGGACAACACTTTCGGAAACATGAAACTAGGCAAAAGACCATCTGTCATCCTCTACCGCAGCTTGTTTCCACTGTGGTTCCTCCTTGGCATAGGTGTGGGAGCCATTCTCCTGCCTCAACCAAAGCCAGAGCTAACTGACAGCAGACTCAACAGCAGATTCACCACTAACACAAAACTTAAACACAAAAGTAATGGCAGCCACTTACTGAGCGTCGATTAATTTGCAAGGGCTGTATGCAATACTCGCCCACAGTCCCCTATTTGAGTCTCCATTCTGGCCCTAAGAGGAAAACCCTGGCTTCAAGAGCAGTTCCCACTCCTTGTAACCAAGAGTCAGGCTTCCAACCCAGGATGTCTGACTTCAAAGTCTGTGACCATGTCATTGACATTGCCATAAATTCCCTCTGTCAAGAGCTCACTCCACAGCCCAGCTGGATGGCAGCATCCTGCTCTCCCAGTCAAGTACAAGCCTCCGTTGGTTTAGTAACTCTACACTGTAATAGAATTCTGTTTGTCTGCCCCTTGACCCGGCTCCATCATTCAGAATAACTGTTCCCACTGTATGCATTTTGGAAGCAAAGCATTCTAAAATTCCCTTGAATTTGAAGAAAAAATGGGGAGTTTACAATACACTAGACTGAACTTAACAGTTTCTTTACAACTCTGGTCATCTTTAACAACACCAAATACTGTCATGTTCTGTGATGTAAACATGACCGCAGGGCAAGCTTCCTCCGAGTGGTGCAGGGTGACTGTTAAAAACCTTGACTCCCGAGCCCCTCCCCAGATCTACTGAATCAGAACCTCTGGGTTAAAAGGCAGGAATCATTGCAATTTAAGAACCACCGCCTTAGGGGATGTACAGGCTTCTGACCCTGCTTAACACTCCCAGATACAGCGGGACCCTGGTTCTTAGGTCTGCTTTTCATGCTTTTCCCAACCTCTCCCACCCTTCAGTTTGACAGCTTTCTCTTTTCACTGCCAAACGACATGGCTGGATGAGCGTCTCCGATTTCTTCTCCTACCAACTAATGTCACGACTTCTAAAATGTTTTTCTATAGCTTTAACACACTTCCTTGCAAGCTGCTAGGCAGATGCCCAAAATGAAGCATATCATCTCGGAGCTATTTGACGGGCATGAGAATGACCTGGGTTTCCAAGACTAGTCCCCTTCCCTCTTCCCTGGCCTCCATCAGCAGCACCCGGGAGTCCTCACACCCCGCCCCACACTCTTAGGGCTTTCCACAGAGAACATGGAAACAGCTGTCTGGCATGTCTTGTCATACTTTGTGACAGACACCTTATTTTTAACTAATGGTCAGGACTATCAGAAAAGAAGGAGGGGGTCATACTCATTAGTCACTGTCATCCAAAATCCCTAGTATAATTGTTTCAGTTTGAGGCTACACCCCCAACGGCCAGCAGAACCACTGCAGTATGTCTGGAAAACCGCCCTTCACAGTGGATATCCGTACTGTGGAAGGCAGTGATCTCTGTACTCATAATTAGACTCCCACCTACTTTTGGAAGACTCTCATGAAAACCATGGCCCAGGGAATTTGCCTTTAAAAAACTAAAATTCTTCCTCTGTAGAAGAGAATGTCACTGCATTCAGAAAAATCTTTTAACCTTTAAGTTTTAGTTATCTTGCATTGACCACATTCTAAGCATGTTGGTGTGCAATCTAAAAAAAAGATTTAAGAAGTGAGTTTTAAACCATGTTGTTAAAAATTGTAAGGAAAGTTCTTTTAATGCCCCAATTGACTTTCTTTCCAAAATTTGCAAGTTGGAAACGCAGAACTTAGGAGGTAAATTTGACACTACGGATATAGAGTCAGAAGATGGGTGGCCTGTTGGGGAGCTCTGGTGCGGTGATGGGAAGATGGAAGACGTTGGGAATTGGGACAAAGTTCAAAGTTATATATGACAAACAGGACAGAAAAGAAACTTGGTAGAGATGGGTTTAAAATGTCCCTAGGGACTATTCTTTCAACTTCTGTAGGTTCGAAATTCTTCAAAAATAAAACTTGACAGGGAAAGGTTCATATGCATACATGAACAAGAGGGAAGCCAATGTGTTCAGCCAGATGCCGACGTTGGTGAGAGACATGACGCACTGAAGGCTCAAGGACTACGGAAGCACTTGTCTGATCCTCAGGGGACAGTCGTTTTTATGGTCTGGTACCTATGCACCTCAGGATTACCCTCAAATCCAACAGTAGTAAATAATTGATATTCACAAACTGGCTGTGGCAACCACCACGTAAGGAAAAACAGCTTAAAGCCCATTTTACTGGTGTCATTTAATCAGTGAGCCAGTTGGTGCTAAGCAACTCCTCTGTGACTGGAACCTACCCTGTGCTCCTAAACTGCTTTGAATTCCGAAGTAAATGGTAAGAAGCCCAATTGTTTATGATACAAGAGACACAGAGGACAAGCCAGTTCCTGCCATCAAAAATACCTTTGTTCTGCACTGGGTATTGTTTTGATAACTTTGTCACCATCGCTATCATGGTCATCACCAACATCCTCATGCTTCTAGTGGTCTATTTCCACTGAACGATTGCCAGTCAGGAGTTGATACCATCTGTCGTTATTTCTTTGACATCATGGGTAGCGGTATATGAAGGATTCAACAAATATTCCATGGGTGGGTGGAACTGTAAGTCTCTTGTTTCGTTCTTTACCTGAACACTTGCTATAGTTCCTGTGGATATGAAACCTCACCCTGGACTGCCTAATTAAAATAGCCACCATCTATTGGAGACCTATGACGTGCCCAGTGCTTCCTAATGTCTTCCCATATATTAACCCAATTACACCATGCACCACACCAAGATGTGAGTAGTAAGTGTCTTCTTTTACAAGTAAGCAGAAAGAAAAGGCTATCTTTTTCCACTGTCACACACCTAGAAGCCAGCTATACTGTATTTGACCTCTACGAGGCTGCATGGAGCTATCTCACAACTACTACATGGAGTGGGCCTCCCTCGGTTGACCGTCACACTTTGTTCAGGTCACCTTTCACCCATGCTATATGGAAGGATCTAAGAAGCACCATGAGGACTTTCAGAGAAACGATCCTCAGTCTGCATGGCCTGGGCAGGCAGGTCAGATCTGGGCAATTTCCTGCTTGGTTTCACCTTCCTAAATACAACTGACTAAAAATAACCTGCAAGAGACGTGTCTCCAAAGGGCGAGGGGAGTCACAACCGCTGCCGAGGGGACAGGATGAGAGAGGATGAGCCTGGCTTTCAAAAATATGTCGTGTGCTTCTCAGCATCAGCAAGCTGTGTCTTGTGATGAGAAAACAAAGCTTCCAGTTTTTGGAATTCCATAGTATATTTAATTATGCAGTTGAATTACTGTATTAACAAATACTAGAGCACAGCGCCAGTTGCTGAGATTTGGAGAATTTGGAAGAACAAAATTTATTCTTTCCCCCGAATGATTACTTCTCAAGAGTCCATCCATTTTTCTGAATTATGGAAAGGATCCTATTTTGAACCACTACATTCAAAAATATAAAGCAAGCCAGACCCTGACTCTTGCCAGTCCAAATTTAACCCCAGTACTAACCAAATATATTTCTGGGGAGAAACGTCCATGAATCCACATCATGTTTCCCCGTGAATGTCTTTAGGCTCTTTTTCGCTTTTGAAATTCCGATAAATATAGTGTAAATAGAAATTTAAAAAGTGGTTGTCCAAATTGAATGTTTTCAGTGATGTGAACACAAATGCATTTCTGTTCATTTGCTTAATAAGGATTTATCCCACAAAGTTCATAAATCAGGCTGTAAAGCCTGGAGCATGCCATCAAAACATCAAAAATAGGTGTTCTGTGATGCCTCCGTTACTTCAGCAAATGTGAAACGCAATCATGCAAAATTAAACATTCCATACATGAGCTATTCACTCCCTAACTCTCTCCCTATACGCCAAAATGGGCTATCACACTTTTGAGTTTAAAGGGACAGAAAGTGAATCAAACGTCTTTTTTTTCTGGAAGCCTTACAAGTAATAGGTCTTTTCATCTAGAGCTTTTCAGCTAAGAATCACCAGGCTGCTTACACATAAAACGTAATTAACCCATACAGTCTGCGATATCCCCACCCAATGGTAGCTTTCCTTGATGATGGAAAAGCCAACCTTCTGTTCTCTAGGCCTGAATGTGGTCCAGGCTTTTACACATGATGTCTTATTTCCTTGTATGTGACTAAGAGGTACAGTCTGGCAGAGGAAAACCCTGCCATTCTTTCCCAACAGGTAACAGTCAAGGACAACAGACTCTGAACCCTGACTAGCTCACACTTAAAACTAGCCACAAAATGGGTGAGATGAAGCACGTGACTTCCCTGGGCTTTGGTTTGGGAGTGGTAAGATTTGGGATCTTGTCAGCTCATATGCCACAGGACAATAGAGAAATAATGAATGAGTACATGTAATTCACTTCAAATGCAGCCTTTTCTTTTATCATCCAGCCTTAATAATGTTAACAGTGGGTATCAAGTCACTTACCTATAACGCCTGACCTTTTAAATCACATCACAATGACCTCATGGGAGTCTCAGCATCTTCCCACAAGGCAATGGAAGCAGAAGCTTTTATTCCAAATCTTCTCATGGATAAGGGGATTTCAGACAGGTCCACCAACACTCAGAACACAAACTCACCGGAAACCAGGTTAGCATTATTTCCTCTGTGCCTCCTTCTACCCATAGAAAGCTGGCTGACTGGTTCAGACAGGTTCCTGCCTATTTTGTGGGCGAGTAAGGGGGTCTTGTTTCAAAGGAGACATAAAAAGCATTCTGCTGCCAAGCCCTGTCTTGCATAGCAAAAAAAGATCCCGATCTGCAGGAGACAGGACAACAAGACGCCATCATTACGATTTCTGCTAACTATGAAACGAAAGTTAATTTCATGGTTTGCATCCACGGACAAAAAGGTTCAGAGCTGTTTAAAATCTCTTCAGCCCAATGACAGTTAGTAAACAGAAGGCTTCGTGTTCTAATGCTTGAAATCACCCTTCGGATCTCAATATATTATTTATGCACTCAGCTCAGAGTGAACAACGACTCTGAAGCAGGTGAGTGGTCTCGCTTAGGGTGAACTTTTTTTTTCACTCTGACAGTCACTTTAAAACATCAGTAAACAACCTTAATTCACTTCTAACGGATTAGTAGGCTGCCGCTGTGTCTACAGGAGGCAAGCAGATTGTATTATTAACCAAAACAACTTTCTCCCTGTCAGTCATCTGCACCTCACAGGAGGATGTGAGTCTCCCATCCTGATGCTCAAAGCAGTCCCAGGGCACACCTGCTTCTGCTTCCGGACGCATCTTCTGAGGTAGCTCCCTTCCACTTTGGACTAGCTCTCTTGACTCTGAGGTGCGGAGTGGGGCCTGGAGAAGGTAGTTCTCAGTGCTGCTTGTCAAGAAAGATATAAACAAATGAGACCCTTTGCAAAAAGGCAGGCTCTGGGTACTGTGACGATGAGCCTCCATTTGGATAGACGTTAACCTGAGACTAGCCTTCAGAGATCTGTCATGAATATCTGAAAGGGTTTCATGTTTACAAGGGAAGACCTATTCTTGGTAGGGATGGATAGTAAAATTAAGATTCAGGGGAGGTACCTTGAGAATGGAGTTGTCATCAACTCGGGGAGAATGAATGCTGTTGGTAAAATTCTGCCCTGCTGCAGAGACACTCAACCATTAGAGAGATGGAGCCCTTAGAATCGGCCAACAGATAGAGATGCTACAGACTCATACTAGAATCCCAACGCTGAGCATGAATATGGACTCTAGGAACTTCGTGAAGTCCTTTGGGTTGGGAGTTTTTTAAAGGGTACAATCTGCTCTTTCAAAAGAAAATTCCATGAATTAAGTACTGGGCACATAGCCAGCCAGCCTAGGATACTGGTTGATTCAGAAAAATAATAAGATCCGCCATTACCATGGGCAATCTTAGTAAAATAGCTGCTGGAGGACAATTCTACTCCTGCCCTACTCCGGGGTTGGATGGCCTTGCAATGTTTGCCTTCCAATGGATAAAAGGCAACCTCAAGTCGCCTCAACAGCAACCAGGTGTGAGAGAGATATCTGCACCCATCTCCCCATTCTCTTTGGCCTCCTCCCCTCTCACAACGTCTGGAAACATAACACTTAGCAGACCATCTAGTTGGCATTTATTGTCAAGACAGCACTCACCCTTATGGAAAACAGCCTCTCTTCAAGATAAAAACTGAGGGCTCAAAACACAAGCGCAATGCAATTGGTAAGGAGAAAGAAATGAAAACACCTTGAGTTTATTATCAAGAGTTTATGGCAACATTTTTACACACTGCGCAGACATTTATTATTCCAAATTATCTAGTCAAATTTATATAAAATTACCGCTCTTGTAGAAGAGATTTTTTTCCCGTATCTAACATCTAGATAAAACATTTGAGAGGTCAGAACCATTAAATTCCTCAAAGACAGTCAGGTTATCAATATCTGGGTGTGAAACATGGTGTTACTGAATCCCCGACACAATAAAAAACAGACATCCGCTATTCGCACTCTGGAGCAATAGAAAAGAACATGACAAGAATGTGGTATACTTACAAAGTACCCTTCATCCATGGGGCTCCAATTTTACCAATATTAGTTCACTGATTTTCGCAAAAAACCTGAAAGGCAGAGGGTAGGTTTGTGTTACCCTCACTTTGCAGATGTGGACATTGAAGTATAACAAGGAAGGGGGTGCATTATAGGGCTATTACGGTGAGAATAGGGGAAGGGAAGGAGGAGAGAGAGTTCTAACTTTGGTCTTCCATATTACAGCATGACATGCTCACCATCCCTCCCTGGGAGACTGATCTTCCCATGTGATTCTTCTCCTAACCTCGACTGACACACGGTTACCCCAGGGAAAACAGTGGTGAGGGAAGCCCCGGGTTCTTAAATCCCCAACCCCAACATCCATTTAATACCCTGGGAGGGCAGGAAACACGTCTCATGCTCAGTTTAAAACACGGAGGGAAAATAAGATAGACAAAATGTAACCATCCAACTAAAATTTGGCCTGAAAAGAATGTTTCTGCTGCTCAGTTTGTTGTACTTATGCTCACATTTCAGCATATGGACTTGTGTTTCAAGTACATTCCAAGGGAGTCAGAATGCTTCAAATGGAAGCTCACAACATTTTTAGAAGGGTGTATTTTTAACAAATCTTTCTAAGACATCACGTTCTTTCTATCACTCTCGAGCCATTGTTCACACATTTAAAAAAAATGATATTTATTTGGTTGTTACTACAAGTAAGTTTATCTCCACATGTGATTTCTTGGGACACACAAGAATGTGAATGGCACGGGCCTTGCCACCAAGACACTTTTAATCCTGGGGCTTGGTGATGTTAATATAGATGCAACCACCATGATCAGAAAGCTTGAAGAATGTTCTTTCAGCTTCTGGACACTCCCGGTGAGTCATGAAAGATAGTACCTTCATGGAAAACTCTTGAGAAAGATGAGCTTGGGTTCTTCATGTGCGTCATGCTATCACTCATGGTAAGACATGCTTCTTGGAAAATGTGAATCTAGTGTCTTCCCAAAGCCTATGACGTCAGGGTCACAGTATCTCATGCTTTTCTCTGTACTCATCCATGCAACACGGACCTCTTTTCTCCTCAGATGGCCAATTACTTCCCCACCTCCCACACCCCGCCTTTGCATGCCCTCCACTGCCACAGCGCCACTGTAGCTTACCATGTCAATTCCAGGGGTCACTGCCCAAAGACCCCCCTCACTGAACCCTCCTCCAAGCACTTCTAAGGAAGCCGCAACCCATCACACACCTCTCCCTCCCTATTTTCTCTTTCTTTCTAAGACATATCATGCCCTAAGACTTATCATGCACCTAGCATATATATGGGCCCATCTCTTTGTTTTTCTATGTCCCTCTATTACAAAACGAACTCCACCAAGCAAGTGACATTTGATCTCTGAAGAATTTAGAACCAAAAGAAACCACATGCATAATCAACAGTATGTGGGTAGTCCCAGGTCCTCCTTTCTTCCCCGCCTCTTTTTCCTCTCACAGGGTACTGTTGTAATTAGTAATGAAAGAATGTCAAATTTTTGCACCACCCCTCCCCTGTAAAAAAAAAAAAAAAAGTAAAAAAAAAAGATAGAAACTTTTCTAACATTCAGTGAAATGGTTCAAAAGAAAGTATAATAAACATCCATTTTATCGGCTATTTTTTTTTTCTTTTCTTGATCACTGAAACAAAAGCTGGGTGATGTTCTTGCCCGAGCATCTCTACAGTGAGCCACTCTGCAACCCTCACCTCCTCTTCTCCCTAGCCCTTTGTTTCTCAATATCTGAAGTATGAAAGCTTCTGGTGCAAATTTCCCAGTTTCCTCCTAGTTCGGAAGCCAAGGAGATCAATGATAGGATAATAGACCAAACCATATCCAAATCTTTTTCATCTTCTGATTTAATAGCACCAACTAGGTGCAAATTTACCTGAAGGTCTAAAGGTCACCATTCCATACCAAGCAAAGTCCCCCCTTTAAGGGGGGACAATTTGATCACCTTCGTATATCTAAATGCACTGGGGTTTTAAAGAAACGGCATAGCTATTTCTGCCAAGCTGTGCGCCATCCCCCCTGCTATCACACCACTAACATATGACAGACATTCGAAGAACGATGCCACCTCTGCCACGTAGGGCATCTTCAGTCACAGACACTTCACTCGGATCTCTAAACAGACTTCCTGTTTGCTTCCACATTAATAAAATTCACACCTTCGCCAGTCAGAATTTTTTTCTTACCCAAGCATCTGAACATCCAAAGAGATTTAGAAGCAATTAACATTCACGAGTAACAGAGCGATCAACATGGGAATTACTAATGGGACTGGACAGAATCCAAAAGCTGATATTAGGATAATAGCAAGTTTCTGACATAGGTTATGGTGCTAATTCTGTAGGGTTCAGCCTTGGTTTGATTTCAGTGGCTTTGTGGGTTGATGTCACAGTCATATAAGTCTGTTCTAAATAAGGTTCCCCACCACCTACAACATAGATTTTTAGTTTTTAAACTGCCAGTGAGAAGAAGGCACTTTTGCATCGTTATGAGACAACCTCTGGCATTAATGGTATACATTGAATTCAAGTTTATTTTTAAATTGCCAACCTGACAAAACTGCTAAAATGTCATTTTTCCCCATTTTTGGGTTTCTAGACCCTTTTCACTTGCTAGCTTTTGTAGCTAGAGGCCACAGAAATAATAGCTATGGATTTCTACCTTGCTTCTACAAGGTAACCCTTCCCACTTAACGTGTGTGTGTGTGTGTGTGTGTGTGTGTGTGTGTGTGTGTGCGCGCGCGCACGTGCATGCAAGTTCATACATCTCTGGAACACAGAAGAATGGGACACATCTCTTCTTGGGAGATCTGGTCCGGTCACCTGATCAGTTCTCCGGATTTAGTTTCATAAGAATCACTCTAGAGCTCAGTCCCATCTGAACATCTGCCACTCTACCCCACACACCCAAGGCTAAGGGACCATTAAGGAGGAGATGAAAAGCTTATGACAGACAGGTCAAAGAGGATCCCTGCAAATTAATGACTTTGGATTACAGCAAGGGCCATCACACTCAAGGACTCACAGCATCTGGGGTGGCCAGCACATGACTTCTACAAGATCAAGCTAGTCACTGTTCTAGCATGGATAAGGAAGGGGCTCACAAGGTCTGCTCCTAATGTGCTACTGGGAGTTGGTGGATCTAATGGGAGTTGGCAGCTATCGTGGAGGGAGGGGCATTTTCCTTTAGGGATGTGACCACTAGTAGATTTCTGCTCTAGTTGGCTATCTGTTGCAGAGACAAAACACTCTGGCAAGGAGCAACTCAGAGAAGGAAAGGATTGTTTTTGACTTACACTTCCAGGTCATAGTCTGTCATTGAGGGAAGTGAGGAAAGGAACTCAAGCAAAAACTTAAAGCAGAAACCATAGAGAACAATGCTTGCTGGCTCGCTGACAGACCCTTGCTTGTCTAGTTTTCTGCTACAGCCCAGAACAGTGTGTTGAGGAGATGGTGCCACCTGAAAAGGGCATGGTCTTACTACAGCAAGAAATTTCTGCAATAGACATCTTCACAGGCCAGTCTTCTCTGCACAGTCCCATAATCAACTTTCTTCTCTGGCGACTCCAGATTGTGTTGAATTGACTATAAACGCTACTTAGGACAGCGGTCCATGCTCCTGTGGATTGCTTATACCTGTGTGAGGGTAGCACTAACTTAACTAACTGGATTGAAAAAAAAAAAGAAGCGGGAAAGGGGGAATGTTGGGATGGGGGGGTCGGGGAGAAAAAGAGGGATGGAAATGAGTATGATCAAAATACATTGTATGCATCCATAAAATCCTAGATGAATAACAACATAATAAAAGCTATTTTCTAAAGCATAGTAGGGGTTGAAGAGGTGGCTCAATATTTAGGAGAACTTGCTGTTCCTACAGAGGAGCCAGGTTTAGTTCCCAGCACTCATGTGGTGGCTCATAATCATCTATGATTCATTTTCTGACATCTGTGGGTAGTACACACACGGGTGCTTATAGACATGTAAGCAAAATACTCATATACACAAAATTAAAGAACTCTTTTCTAAAGCATAGTGTACTCAAAGGCAGAGATTAAATAATTTGAGAGTTTGGGACAAAAAGAAAAACAAAAGAAAACAAAACAAAAAAATCACTCCAGAAGTCAGAAGTCCACTCCCAACTTCCCGAGCCTTCGCCCTGCTGGGAAAGCCCCCACATGGTCAAGAGTGTTTCAGTTACTCTTCTTACCCTGCTCTAACCTGCTTCACTCACTGCTAAAACCCATCGCAGACACCTCTGTTGAGTACTCCCTCTTTGCCTTCCATTGGACCAGCTTCGTTTTTTTTTTTAAATTTATTTATTTATTAAGGATTTCTGCCTCCTCCCCGCCACCGTCTCCCATTTCCCTCCCCCTCCCCCGATCAAGTCCCTCTCCCTCATCAGCTTGAAGAGCAATGGACCAGCTTCTTGAATCTCAGTTCTGGCGTCTTTCTCTTACTTGGTCTAATGAACAAGTAGTTCAGCTCTTAGGGTCTCTCCCTCACCTTGCCTACTCCTACCTCAGGGTCCTGGACAACTTCCTTCTACAGAGAACGCCTATCTCACTTAGACAGAGAATGAGCCTATTCTGGTGATGCACTTTGTACATATTTGTAATTTATTTTGTTTATTTATTCTGAGTGGTCTAAGAAATGAACTGTGTGCCTAGAAAGGATTTTCATTGTTTCAACTGCTTTAGCATTAGACATCATCCTGTAATTAGACCGGTACCCTTCTTTTGATTGTGTTTCTGTTTTGGTTTGTTTTGGTTTTTTCTTTGCTTATCTCTATTTCATTTGTGCTATCTTCCATTTCCCTGTCCACTTAGCTTGGCATTTCTGGCTATTAAGAGAGATCCTTCTTTATAATCTAGCATTTTTATTTTTATCTCCGTTTTCCTACCATGGATACCTACCCAATATAAAGTGTACCTCTCTCTCTCTCTCTCTCTCTCTCTCTCTCTCTCTCTCTCTCTCTCTCTGTGTGTGTGTGTGTGTGTGTGTGTCTGTGTGTGTGTGTGTGCGTGTGTGTGTGGTGTGTGTGTGTCTATGTGTGTCTGTGTCTGTGTCTGTCTGTCTGTCTGTGAATGCATGTGGGGGCCAAACTGAGATATCCTTCCTCAGTAGCTGTCCACCTTGTTTTCTAGGACTCACCAGGAAGCTAGGACAGATGGCCAGTGAGTTCCAAGGATTCATCTTTCACTAGCTCACCAGCTTTGGGATTATAAATGCCCATCACCATGCCTGGCTTTTTTTTTTTTTATTTAGGTTCTGGGTATCAAATTCAGGTCTTGATAATTGTTAAGCAAGCATTTGTTTTTCTGACTGAGCAATCGCCTCAACCCCCATATCTACCCTTTAAAGTCTCCCTTCAGACTCTAATAGAACCAGCTCCTGCCACCACCAGGCTGTATGTGTTCAAAGCCTACTTTAACAATTTTAACCCCCAGGATCCAGATCATCCGCAGACTCATTCTTAGGGATCCCCTGTTTTATCTCTGGGGAGAGTCCTTTAATATTCTCTGCAGGTACCCTCACTGTGAGAAGGCTCAGTATCTCAGAGCCTCCCACCTCCCACAAGTCAGACACTGCCTCCCCTCCCCAGGTAGCAGCAGTTGAGATTAAAGTGCTTCTGGGTAGTACTAATCCAATCAGGGCTGGCTCTTCCTGTCTCCGCTGGTGGGGAGGGAAAACATCTTGGCAGAATGCCTTTCAACTTGGCTCTGCTTTCCTCCTGGGGTCAGAGGCCTGCCCACTTTTCTGACGGTTCTGCAGAAAGGAAGGTGGCAGTCACCTGCCCTGCAAAACCATCCTCCTGCCACAGTCAAGACTGATGGAGAGAAATGGGGAGGGCAGAGGGAAAGAGACGGGGCTGAGCTCTGAGGAACCGGCAGGCGGGGACCAAGGGTGCAGAGTCATGTAGGTTTTTTCCCCTAAATATCAAAGTTTAAAGAAAATTCATTTTCCACATTTAACTCTTGCCTGAGCACCACACTTGCCTAAGCCCACCCACTTTACCAGACAAGGATTCTTCAGGGGGCGGGGGGGTCTTTGCTTTCCTAGATCCTCCAGGTTCTCTGATGAAACCCTGGGACCCTTTCCAAGAACGACCTATGGGGGATTGTAGAGAACACTAATGATACTGAAATCTCATTCTGGCCTGGGTTAAGAACACCCTAGGGAGTGGAGTGGTTTGGGAAGATGGGCAGGTGAGCTGTTAGGAGGAAGGAGGGATTTGGAGTTTTGGAGGAAAGATCTCTGCTGTGGAAGTTGGGGGTAAATTGGAAAATGGGGTGTTGGCCTTCTCCACTGCCCTGTGGCTGCCCCTCTGTTAGTACATGAGATCAGAGCTGTATCTGCGATGCCACCAGCCCCATGCACTCACCCAGAGCCTTCAGCACTCGGTATATGGAGCAGCTCTGAATGTAGACTTGCTTTATTTACAGCCCTAAGTAGATTTTAACTACTCCTGAGAGAGACGTAGACGAGTAAAGAAAGCAATCTGAGGAGCTTTCAGGAAGCTGAGGTAGTAGTGAAAACTTGCCTTGGACAAGTTATTCCTTCACCACCTACTTACAGAGTCTCTACTGCAGATTCACAGTGGCTGGCAAAGGACCTAAAGACCTTTCCCACACAGAGGTAATATTCACGTGTGAGGACGCAAGCCAGGAAATAAATGCATATGCAAAATTGGTAAATAGTCTGGAAAAGAACAGAGAAAGTGAAGAAGTGCAGGGGAATTTGCATACTTCATATATATTTTATTTCCATTTCATGTCAAGAAATACGTGTCACTGGGCTCCAGCTATGATTCAGGTCATGAAATGGAATCAGCATATAGCTAGATGATGGGGGAAAAGGATAGAAAGGTTATAAATAGATAACAGATAAATAATGATGGTGCTGATGATGATGAAGATAAATAGATGAAAAACAGACAATATAAACATACATACACACCATCAGCCCTCTGCAAACCAAACAAGTTGAAGACCAGAAAAATAAAATTTTCATCTGTGCTAAATAGGCACAGAACTGTTTCCTCTGTCATTGTTCTCAAGTGAAACAGTCTAACAACTATTTCCAGAGCATTTGCATATCCTAACATAGATTATATTGGTAATCTAGAGATGATGGAAAGTATATGGTGGGGTGTTGCTGTGTAGAAACACCATGCTATGCTATGTAAATGTCTTAAGCAACCTTAGATTAATGGAATTCACATCAGGCTCTAGAAACCATTGCCCTTTGCTCCACACCCTGCCCACGGAGTGATCTACACAAATTGTACACATCCCCTCTGAGTTTCAGGACAGTCATCTGCAAAATGTCACCGATGAGTTGCTGGGCAGGTCACATGCAGGGATGCAGAAGAGGACACCGCACAAACACACACCCAGAGCAGCTGGTGCTGAAGATAGCCAGGTCACTTCCATCTTCTCACCCAGGCACAGAAAAAACAGCAGAACACAAAGGCCCCTTACAAAGAAGGGGAGCAGAACTACCTTTTCATCTTAGTTTTCACAGCCATGCAACCCTAGGAATCCTAGATTCGGTGACCTTAGAGCCATAGCAATGTTGAACCAGGTGTAGTGGGCTGACATACACAATCCCAGCAGTTGAGAGGTTCAGGTAGGAAGATTGCCTTGAGCTTGAGTCTATCCAGGGCTATACAATGAGACCCTGTCTCCAACTATCCCTCTCAACCATTACCAACAAAGAAAAATACTAGGTATTACTTTAAAAAAAATAGTCTATAGTTGTATACATTCTAGAAACAATAAGAAAATGAAGTAATATTGTTCCCCTCTTGGACATCACATACAAGGGATGTCAACAATGGCCTTACAAATGACTCCCCAAGGTACTTCAGCAAGAACTCTTTGACAGGGAAAAATTGCCTTTGATGGCTACCATAAGGAATAAACTTTGAGAAGCATTGTGCTTGCTTTTATAAAAAATGAAGCAAAAACTAAGGAGTGTGCACACATTCGAGTCTGATGTGCTCTGGTGGCTTTCTTTAAAAACACACACTTGGACATACTTTCTGCTAACTAAACAAGCGTCTCAGCTGTGATTCTTAGCCACTGGACCACGGCAACTTCTCTTCCTTTTCATATGAAAGAGTCATTATCCCAGGACCACAGATAGACATTCGGGGGAAATGCCAACATCTAAACATTTCTCATTCCTCCGGACAGGTAATTCCCCAATTTTCCACAGAAAATAACCTCTTAAAATAGTTTTGTTAATTATTCTCTCCAAAGCTAAATCCCCTTGTAGCTATGCCTGGGAAGTCTTCTCCTGGAAGTCACCCAAGGTTTTAGTATCTCAGTGGTTAGCAGTGAGGTAGGGAAGGAACTTAAAACACCAACAATTATTTCAAACATGTCTAGCTTTTACACACACACACACACACACACACACACACACACGTGTGTGCATGGATTCTCATGGATACTTTTCCTCTTATTAGAGCAAGAAATAAATGTGAGGTAGAAGGGGGGGCTGACCTCACTCCTCCTGGGCTTAAGAAGACAAGGAAGGAAGAGCTTTGGCTGTATTCTCTGAGACCAAAGAAGAGGGGGAAAGAGGCTGAAGGTGAGAGGAGAAAGTGTGAGAGCAATGATGGAAAGGAAGGAAAAGGGTGAAATGAAACAGTGAAGAAACAAGCAAGGGGGTGGGAACAAAGAAGAGGTGTACGTGACAGAGCTGCTGGACTATCGAAGGGTTCGTGGTCCAGCATGAAAGCGAATGGGGTGCAGACCGCTAAGTCAAGTGAATCAAGAGTAGAACACACCCACTAGCAGGACGTAATTTTGAACTGAGAGTCTTAAGTAAGAAAGCCTAGCTAGCCGGGATGTTGCCATGTTTCATCTGACTACCAGTGTATGGCCTGCCTGGGAACAGAAACTGCCCAACTAGCCGCAGTCTCCTGCCTGGAATCAGATGGCTCCAGTGAGCCTGGCCCCTTTGCTTGTCACCCTAGAGTTGGCCGCATCATAGCAATAGGGAGGATGCTTCAGGTCCTCAGAATCACTTAGCAATGAACACGATAGGTGGAGGCAACTCTCTGTCTCCCAGAATTGTGGAGCCCCTGGGTTAGAATCAAGCGTTCATTCAATAAGTCCATTTTTCACCAGTACCCACAAGGTGTCTGGAACTGCAGCATGGCTTTTGAATACCATGGCAAGAAGCCCTGTCTCTCTCTCCAGGAACTTATCTTCCAAGGAGGCTACCCAGGCAAGGGTATATATATTTTGCTTGGTTATAATTAAGAAGAGGGACTTGAGAAGTGACTAAATTTGGGAAGTGCTCACCTTACACGCATGAGGGCTGTAGTTCAACCCTGAACTCGGAAAGAAAGGGGTGGTGAGAAGGGGGGGAGAGTCAAGTGTGGTGACACCTATTTTCCATCCCAGTGCTGGGAGGCAGAGACAGGTGGATCCCTTGGTCTTTCTGGGGAGCCTTGTTTGTGAAATCTAGCTCAAAAAGCAGGGCGTTTGGGGGAACCTTATATATGATACCAAAGGTTGCTCTCTGGTCTCTACATCAACACACATGTACATACACAGAAAGAATTAAGGAGGAAGTGGGGGAGGAAGGTTGGTAGGAAAGGTAGAAAAGAAGGAAGAAAAGAAAGGAGGGAGAGAGGAAGGGAGGAAAAAAGAAGGAAGGAAGAAGAAAGAGAGAAAGTAAGAAAGAAAGGTGAAGGAGCAGAAAGGAGAGAAAGGGGGAGCAGTGGAGGGAGGAAGGGAGGGAGCTAAGCAGAGATTCTGGCTCTGCAGCTGAGGGCAGAGGAAATGAGCTCAGGGAAGAAATGTCTGAAGCAGGAACTTTTAAGTTAAGACATGAATAACACAGAGGACGTTACCTTGCAAAGATCGGAGAAAGAGCAGCCCGAGAAGGGAAAGGAGGATCCTCCGACTCAGCAGCGGCTGCATCTCCCCATCCCTCCCTCCCAGCTAAGCAGGCTCTCTCCCAGCAATCCAAAATTCAAAAGCACACAGACACGTTTAATTCTAAAATCTCAAATTGCATACTAGGCCGCTAGGAAAATATATCCCGAAACTTAGATTATTTTTAGAATAGTCCACTTGAGTTTCCTCAAGTATTTTTCCCCCCTATTCAACTAGAAGACCCAAATAGTCCAGGTACATCAGCCTCCTCTGAATACGGAAACTGCATTCATCAGCCATTTTCCAAAAATTGGATCTTACTTCAAAGCTCAATGACTTGATTACTCCCAGAGCAGAATACATTACACTGATTACGGGATTATTCACGTGCTGTTTCCAAAAGGTTGGGCAACATTGCTCACATTCCATCCACCAACAAACAGAAGAACAGAGGTGGGAAACTCAGTTTGCTGGTATGCAAAGCACCTCCAGACTGTGGGTGTGATGCCCAGATTCGTTCCTCTTTACACTGTTAAAGTGACGTTGGAAAGGGGAAATGTGGTGGTAATTTGGTACCATAGAGGTCACAGAAAACAAATAAAAAAAAAAAAGTCCCAGCAGGACACAATATTTGAGATGACTTCTATGCTGTGGCACATACTAGGTCCTCAGTATGACACACACTAGGTCCTCAGTATGACACATACTACGTTCTCAATATACAGAGATTCTTTTCACCTTTCCTTTTGAATAACAAAACAAGAAAAGTCATTTTTATATCTATAATTGACTGATATCATAGTCTCTGACTCATATTTTGGTCCTAATGAGTCTAGTGCTGTGTTTTGTATCCTCTGGCAATTGCAGCAGCTTCATTAGATAATACCAGACCAAAAACAAAAGAAGTGGCTTGGTGGGAGGAGAAAAAGCGAATTCACAGGCTGATTTCCCACCAACCAGAGATGAGCGCTGTATGCTCAAGATAATCAAATATCTTCTTGTTTTACTTTTTCAATATTTAAAAGAGCAAATATTAAAAATCAAAATAAGAACAGGGCATTGTGAGTTCAAACAAATGATAACTCAGAAAAAGAAGCATAATTCTCCTGAACCCTATGTCATTAGCTAATCAGCGTGTCGCTCTTATTTTTTCATTTTTTTCTGTTGGCATCTACTTACTGTCATGTCATTTCCACAAGGGCACCATCTGTATTTATAAAAGAATTATCTTTGTGGTGATCTAGCAATCTACAAACAATGGTGCTATTTAACTTTTCTTAGGGGATCAATTGTAGAATTAGGTTAAAGGGTTTATGAGTCTCCTTTTCATGATGGTCCTTGGGAGGATTTGCTCATGTCTCGGGGATGGTGGAAGCACTTGAAACAAATAATCAAAGAAGTGAGAGTGTAAATAATTTTGATTTATTAAAACAGAAATTTTAACATGTTGCTTGGCATGTACATTTTAGATGCTGGCATGAACCTTTTTTTTTTTAGGGTGAATCCAAATCT
>NW_004949103.1:16673146-16692028 GCF_000317375.1 Microtus ochrogaster
TGCCCTTGGAGACCAGAAGCTAGCAGTAGATCCCCTGCATCTGGAGGTACACCTGGTCATGCGTTACCTAACATAGATGCTGGGAACCAATACCCACTCTTAACCACTAAGCCATCTCTCTAGTTCTAACACGTGAATCTTTTAAGGCAGCATGAAGAGGGTCTATTACAAGTCTAGTAAAATTATCACAAACAAAATATTTTCTTTTTTTATTCCTCCTTGTCTGAAAAGATGGGTTATTGTCCAGTATGCTCTGGTAGGCACCTTCTGGTTGAGACAGAAAAACTTTGCATTATCTGAGGCCATTGCTAAGAGTTCAGCCAATACTTTCCTACCCGACAAGGTTAGTTATAACAAATGCATGATCAAATCTTGCTTTCTTTGGTTCTTAATGCCAACCTTATAGATAAAAGCCCTGGTTTAGTGTTGGTTGGTCAGCAAGCCCCCACCTCGGAAGGAAACAAACATTCAGACTAGATACCCTTCTGTTAGGCATAAACCTCATAGATAAGTAAAGGATTTCAATGGCTACCAAGTATGACCCAAGAAGAATAACTTTCTGAGACACAGGAGTATATTACTTAAGCTTTAGGTCAATACAGAAAGATGAAATACAATTTGAAAATATCAAAGACAGAAGTCTCTTCATTGGATGCAATTTCTCCAGTAGCAATCAATTGCTTTGTAAATTTAAAGAAGCGTTTAAAAGAGTTATGATTAAAGTAAGTATGTGGGATGGGGATAAAATAAAAAAGCAAATCAGAAACTAATATGCACATATTTACGGAATTCCTGCTATGGGTCACGTACTAAAGCAAGCAAAAGGCACATGAATAAACAAAATACACAGAGGCCCTGCCCTCATGGGGCAGGTATTTTCTAAAGTGTGTGCAGATGAACCATTAAGTATAAACTCACTAAATCACATTAAAGATAAAATTAATACATATAACTAAATTATTTTACATGATAGAAAATGTAAGTGCTATGTTTTTGCTCTGTATAATACAGTATTATTGCTTTCAAAATCTAAAATATTTCTTTTAAATTGTGATTATTCATAAAAAAACAAAAATAACTTTCCAGGATTGGGTTTTATATTCTTTTTTTTCAGTACTGAAATTTTAACATTCAAATGTTTTGATAACCAAATTTCGAAATATATTAATAAAATGGAAACTGTTCAGGAAACTGTAGCATAGAATTATAGGGCCACTTATCTGAAGAAGTGACTTTGTTATCCTTATCAGAGAATTAATGAGTAAGACTGCTGTGGGATAATGCTCTTGAGCACTGTAAAGATTTGTCACTCATATTGGTTTAATAAAATACTGATTGGTCAGTAGTCATGCAGGAAGTATAGGTGGAGCAACTAAACTAGGAGAATTCTGGGAAGAGAAAATGCAGAGATACAGTCACCAGCCAGACACAAAGGAAGCAAGATGAGAATGCCTTACTGAGAAAAGGTACCAAGTCACTTGGCTAAACATAGATGAGAATTATGAGAATTATGAGAATTATGAGAATATGAGAATTTAAGTTGTGAGAGCTAGTTAATAATAAGCCTGAGCTAATAGACAAAACAGTTTATAACTAATATAAGCTTCTGTTTGTTTATTGGGACTGAATAACTGTGGGACTAAGCAGGACAAAAACTTTTTTCTATATAATCAACTCTGGGATCAGATAAGACCTGTACCTATTCTGGTTCCACCACTAGGTTCTGAGACACTTTCTACATCTTGGTTTCCTTATGTAGAAAAAGGAAAAATAACAGGGACTAGATGAAGATAACACATACAAATTTGTTTTAATTTATTTTCTTATTTTATGTGTATTGGTGTTTTGCCCACATACATGCCTGTGCTCCAAATATGTACCTGGTACCCACAGAGATTGGGTCCCCTAGAATTAAAATAATAGAAAGCTTTTGGCAGTCACGTGTGTATTGGGATTTGGACCCCAGTCTTCAGGAGAACAGCAAGCTCTATTAAATGCTAAACCATCTATGTAGCCTCAAATATAAATTTCTTAGAAAAAGTCAAACTTCATTGTAATTGGAGCTGCTGTAGAGACTCCGGTCCTGAGAGAACATTATAATGCAATGCAAAAATCTTCAGCATGGGTCCCAAATTTCCCCTCATGAGTGAACTTACGCAAACTTGAAGAAAATCCTCTCTCAAACTTTGAAAAGTGAATTTTCTTTGCTTTAAAATAGACCTAATATAATTTGTGAGGAAGTAGATAGGGTGTCAGTTTCGTGTTATCAATGTGACTGAGCTTCAGACTGCCCAGTTCCATGGCTAAACACAACTCTGGGCATGTTTGAGAGGGTGTTTCTTAATGAAGTCAACACCTAGATCAATTGGGCTAGTAAACGAGGCTACCCTTCCCAAAGCCAAGTCTTCACCCAGACCACTGGAGTTTGAACAGAGCAAAAGGCTGAATGGTGAGAATTCTCTCTCTGCCTGGGGATCTCTAAGGTGATCATGGTCCTTCTGCCTTTAGACCTGGACCAGAACTTAGACCACCAGCCTCCTGCTTCTCGTGTCCTTTGTCCTCACTGGAGCTGGGAGGGACTCTTGAGTCTCAGACCACAGACAGAGGGTTGTAGAGACTTCTAAGTCTTCATAAGCCACACATGAAAATCAATCAATAAATCAATATCTCGCCCCCCCTCTCTCTGTCTCTCTCTTCTCTCTCACTTAAATAAATAAAAAATATTTCGGGGTGTGTGTGTGTGTGTGTGTGTGTGTGTGTGTGTGTGTGTGTGTGAAATCTCTATTGGTTTAATATCTCTGGAGAACACTAACAATCACTATTTAAAAAAAGAGAAGAAGAATTATATTGTCTCATTAAATACACTACTAATTTTATAGGTACTGTGTTTTAGGTAAGTGTCTACTAAAGGCTCATGAGTTAAAGGCATGACACCAAGTTTGAGGGCTTATTGTCAGGTGGTGGAGCCTGTAGGTAATGGGTCCTGGTAGAAGGAAATTAGGTTATTACCAACATGCCCTTGAAGGGACTGTTGGGACCCCTGCCCCTCCACTTCCTCTTTGTCTGTTTCCTGATGCATGAAGGGAATGGATTCCTCTGCCAAGATGTTCTTTCTCCACAGACCCAGAAGCAGCAGAGACTCCCAATGTAGGCCGACACCACAAAACTCTGAGCCTACATCAGCGCTTTGAAGCAATTATCCCAGGCATCGGGTCTAGTGGTGGGGGACTCAGACAGCATAGTAGATTTACAGACTCTAGTCAAAACCTCTTATACAAGAGCTCTCACTTAACTACATCGGAAAGGCTTTTCAAGAAACATTGTGAATTTGAGTTTGGGGCATTAGTTGGATAAACTCTCCTGAATTCTCTGGACCTGAGTTATCTTTTTGGGAAAGTAAAAGAATATCCTTCTAATGAGGAATCAAGAACTGAAATACAAAGTGCCCAGGAGAGTTTAACACATCAGAAATTCCTGCTGAGCTCTTTCATCCCTTTCAGGGGAAGCCTAATTCGGTGTTTCCCATTTTGACTATGTGTAGTCCCATGTTCTAAAATGCTTAAAATGAAAAGCATTGTAAATAACCTTTGAATTATCTTTAAACAATTCTTTATGATTCAAAGGGAAAAAATCTATAGATACATAAAACATCCAGGATGTCAAATATACAGTACCATTATTCTGCATGATCACAGCTAATACAGTTCCATCTAAATTGCAGTCTCATATTTGACATAATTATACATAACCAAACACTAATAAAAATTGCTGCCTTATATTTCAAATTGGTAATTACGGTAGTAAACATTAACAACATGTCAGATATAAGATGGTGATTTGTTCTGAAATGTATTAGAAATCATTATGCTGTATGATAATTTTAATTACAGTTTGGTAGCTGGAGAGCATGCAGCAGTCTCCTCCTCCAAGTGCATGATGGGAGCTAGCCACTCTCAGGTTGTGCCCTAGCTCTGGCTGGAATGGTTTCGCTGTCTTTAAATAGTGTATACCCAGTCTCCCAGCAAAACTGGGATAGCAGGAGGGGCAGAGCCACTCTTCCAGTTTCTTAATCTTTGCTCTGTCACTTTCTGGGCACCTGAATTCAGATAGAGGTGATTCTTCTGTGCCCCTGTTTTCTGTTCTCTACCATGGAGGACAGGGTCCAGCGGGATGGCTCAGAGCATGAAGGTGTTTGCCATCAACACCAGATATCTGAATTTGGTGCCCAGGCATCAGATGGTAAAAAGAGAACTAAGTCAAACAAGTTATCCTCTGACATTCGCATGTTCACTGGGACACAAACGTGGGCACACAAGCGTTCACGCACACACACACACACACTGTAATAAATAAATGCAAACTTTCAGTGTAAGCCAAGAATGGCTATTTCAGAAGGCTGTAGTGGCAAGTCTAGTGACCAATGTGTGCAATGATGAACCTAGCAAGGGAGCATGGGAAGTCTGAAATACAACTAGTGACTGTTACCATTTTATATGAGCAGACACATCACTTTCCTTGGCTTTCAAGGTCAAGCTCTAAATACTATAAACCCAATGTTCTATTTAACATCAAACATGCTACATACTATTTTCTAGTCTTGTCTCAGGACACCACATTCTTCAAAATAAATGCCCTTTTATCTCCTCTCGCCATGCTTTCTACGCCGTCTTTCTTTTCCCTACCCAGAGTTGGGAGTCGGGTAAGAAGCTAGGTTTGTTTTACATTTTCAGCTCTTGGGAACGTGTATCTTGGCCTTATCATTTGTGCTCTACCTTGACCCTTAAGCATGTCCTGGGTACTCGCCCTGTGGTCAGCCAGCAGCAGTGGAGAAGCACTGAGACCCCATGCCCCAGCTTATCAGCACGAGTGCCATGAAGTTCTACCTCTGTCCACATCATACCTGACATAACCTGTCCATAGGACCTAAGTTAGGAATGTAATGCCTTCCCTGCTCTCTCTCTCTCTCTTTCTTCCTCTCTCTCCCTCTCTCTCCCTTTCTTTCTTCCTCTCTCTCTCTCCCCCCCTCTCTCTTTCTCACACACACACACCAAAGGAAGGAAAGGAAGGAAGGAAGGAAGGAAGGAAGGAAGGAAGGAAGGAAGGAAGGAAGGAAGGAAGGAAGGAAGGAAGGAAAAAAGAAAGACTACGTGAAATGTGTTGTTCTAACACAGAAACCATTTTTGTTTACTTATTCCCATCTCCTTTTAAAATCTCCAGGTCTTACATCTTGCAAGCCGCTCCCGGCTCTGAGACCTCCATGTAAAGGGAGACAAGCCTCCCAGCGCTGTGATAAAGCACCTTCCCTGTCCGCATTTCCATACCATTTCAGATAAAATATTTGGGAGAAAAGACCCGACTGCTAATTAGAGAACTGTCTGGAACCACCGCGAAACACATTTCCATTGGTGCAATAAGGAAAGACTCTTCATTAAAATCACTGTCCTCGGTAAGAGAAAGCTGTTTCAGGCACCATAGATCTAATTCACAGGAGTGATCATGCAGACCCAGGTACAGTATTCATTATTAACTTAAAAAGTATGCCAAATCAATTAAAAACCATTTTAAGGGGAAGGAATAAAATTTAGTTCTACCTAACTGCGGCTCAGCTCTAATTTATCTTCCAGCCACTTTCAAGGGATTTTACTTGGTTCTTAATCTAACATTCATTGGAAAGGGTAATTCTCATGAAATTACAATGCATCTCTTGCATCGTTTAATGCAAATGCCCCTCTTCTTCGGCAATGGAGAGCGGCTTCTCCAATAAAGACTCCCTTCAAAGCGCCAAGTGGGGGAGCCCTGGGAGCTGCCGGTGAGGAACAATACGCCGCATTCCTAAAGTGGCGCAGACTTAAAACTCTGCCCGCATCCCTGTGACAAATTGGCTTCCAAATATAGGTTATTCACAACGTGTTTGTTATACAGCGAGGCATATGAATTCTTGCTGTGTCTTTCTTTACAAACATGTCAAGACTTGTGAACCCTTAATGAAATGCAGAATTTTCGAGGCAAGAAGCTATGAAGAGGGCAGGAAGAGGAGGCCGTGCTTCCTGAGAGCGGGACCTTCTCATGCTAGGGTCGGGACGCGGAGATACCAGGCCACCTCTGAGGTCACCAAGACCATCCACTTTGTAGTTTACAAATAAAGAAACTAAGGACCCAGAACAGGCACGTCTTCATCTCCCAGTGTTGTTTAAAAGGCAGAGACCCCGAAGTCCGGGGCTCGTACCTGCCTCTCCGAGACTGGCATCCACTTTTTTCTTTTTTTTAAATGCCATGCAACACCAACCCTCTGATATTCTTAAAACACTGTAGTGAGCTTATCCCTGTAGCAAATTATGTCACGTTACACAAATTAGTTGGACTGGTTTCTTCTTAAATCAAGGCAAGTCACCAGAAGTCCCAAACAAAGACTACCCATTCCCTGCTCAATTACTTCCTACTATGGGACTTTCTGAAGTGGTCACTGTACATCAGTCCACCCTTGCTTTGCTTTAAAGCGGGGGTTGGCAGACATTTTCTTTTAAGGAACAGATGTGACTGTTTCAGGCTAGTCTCCATGGCAACTGTTCAACTCTGCCACTGTCGTACAACAACAGACACCAGGGATGTATAAGTGGATGAACACTCAGTGGGCTTGATCCATCTCACCCACTGTAGTTTGACCGCTCTTAGATCTCAGTCAACAAAAGCACTAGCTGAGCATGCTGGTACAATCCTGTAACTCCAGCATTCTAAGGGCTGAGGCAAGAATTGAGATTTCAAGTCCACCCTGGACTACACAGAAGGCGCTTCTTTCAAAAAAGAAATCTGGATTACAGGAGGAGGGAGGGGAGGAAGAGGGGAAATTCTGTCCTGTTTTGCCATTAGCACCTTTCTGACAAACTCATATTTTTTTTCTCCAACACACTTGCTTTCTATTTGTGTTAGAAAAAATAATAATTCAAAAAGTAAATAGTTTTAATGGCCACAAGGCATTGCTGGGAAAGATATCTTTCTTTAAATATAATTTAAAGGACTGGGTAGTCACCAACTAAGATGTAAGATTGTGTCACGACAATTAGCCAGATGAAGGAGAAATCTCCATTCATGGGAGGCTGCCCTGCGACCTGAGCTTTTAGGTGTCCTGTGTAAGTACTGCTTAGTTTGGGAAAGAAATATTTTAGCTGCACGCATGAGCAATAGCAGCATCAACACATCTGTCATTTGGAGTCGTTATCCTTCTTTTGTCTGCACGATGAAGTAAAGAGAAACACGCTATTTAAATACCTTTGCACAGAGTACAACTCTACTGGCATCAGCATATTACAAAAACCAATTTTCTTACATGAACTTCTATCTACTTCTAATTCTGTAGCATAGCTCTGGGGAGTTGCTACAAGGTCTGGGTAAACTGAAAATCTAAATAACATTATGACGCCTATTACAGAACTAATTTATAATCTAATACCCCAGTTGAATTTAATATCCTATTTATTTATTCAAGCAAAATATCTGGAAAAAAATATGTCACATCATAATGTAGTTGTTATGAAAATGGAAAAATAAAACAGAATTTTAGAGAAGGTCTGATAATTGCTAGGGGCAGGTACAAGCAAGAATTTCAGAGCCCCTTACACAAAGAAGAGGCAGGAGCCCTTTGATAAATAGAATCTTTGCTTTATAACACAATTATTGTCAAATTTAGTATTTTACATCAAATTTACAACTCTAAAATGTGATTCCTATTAATGTTATCTGCTTAGAGCTACTGCAGCCTAAAACTGTTGGCCAACAGATGCCACCTCATCAGCTGTCTTTAACAACTCCTTTCCCATCCTGGATGGAAGAGCCCAGCTTTATGGCAGCGTTTATAAGCGGTGCTGCCAATACAAATGTGTAAGTGATGTGCATATATATAATACACACGGGCTAGTGGAGAGAATTACAGCACTGCTACTCAGAATACTGAGTATCCTACTGATGTCCCCCCATGGAGATAAAGAGAGAGAAGAGAAAAAGGGAGGAAGGAAAGAAGAGAAGGGAGATGTTAGTGCAATGGAGGAGGTGGTGCTACAGAAAGCAGAAGGACCAAGCGCTGCAAAGAGCTAGCTAGCACTGTGTCCTGTGGTTAGACATGTTCAGTCATCCAGGAGACTAAGGTAACCAATGGGGAACTTTAACAAGTCCAACACAGCATTCACGTTGACGTTTTTCCATGACTCAAAGAATGCCCAGGAATCTCAGCCTCTTAGCAAAGTGCCTACTGTTTGTTCTCTCTTATCACAGGAGCCATTTTTATAGCTTAGGTAGCAACTCAGAGCCATACTTCTAGAGAAAAGACACAGATCCATGAAAGACCTGCGACCTATCTACACTCACACTGTCACTTCCGTTCCTCCCAGAAAAGCAGACTTAGCAGCCCTTTGTATCACAGGGTCTCACACAATGAACTCTTTGGGTCCTGTTGTAACCATGGCTTGACTAGATTATGAGCCCTGCTCTCAATCTCCTGAACTTTTAAAAGACTATAAGGTTATTCCTATGTACTTCCAACTTTAGCAAGTAGTGGTCCCTGGGGTCATATGCAAAGTGCATTAGGGAAGAGCCCTTTGCTCCTGAAATGGTTTCAAGATATCTCTCAAAAGTCTGGAACCTCATAATTATCTGTTCATTTCTTTGCCTTAAAGGTTTTCTGGTCTCTGAAGGTGCTGAAATCAAACTCAAATATCCTTGGGAGAAGCAATATCTTAAGTTCTCTTATAGGATGATGCTGGGCATCTACAGAAATTAAACAGAGAAACAAGAGGACCCCCTCAAGGGAGATACAAGTCACGTGAGGAGATTCGGTCACACGCATGGAAACATACATGGGCTCTCTGATCATATAGAATCTCTGAACAAGCCCTTGGGTGGCATGTGTCAGCCACCTGGGCTTCATCGGTGAGGAAGGCTGAGTACAATGTGAGAGCAAAAAGGATCCACAGGATTCCTGAAGTGTTCTAGGAGGCACCAAGCTACCAAGATTTCCTTCAGGTTTGGGTGAAGAAGCCACACATCTTTCCTTCTAGCAGAGGGACATCCTTGATGAGTAATCTTCCCCAAATATAGACATAAACCCCTGGTATTTCCTTGTCATCCCTCCCAGTGTGAATTCTGTCTTGCCTCTGAAGCCTCCCAATAACCCCCCCTCACACCCAGCCCACCCTACTCCTAATATCAGCTAAGGTGTTGGGGAGCTGAGCAAATCCGTTTTACCTGCTCTTTGTGAAGAGTATGTATATGCAACAGAAACCCAGCTCGACACTCTATTGATTATTACCTATAAATCTAGCTAGTCATAAAAAGCTTCCATGAAATACTATCCAGGGACATAAATCTCTCAGAGGGAGAGAAAATCTGATGGGAAATAAAATTCTCTCATTTCATTTATTCCCTTGTTTAAAAGACTGACTTTCCAATCAACTATGAACATTAATGCGAGTTGGCAGGTAGATGGGGGCAGGGTGCCAGTTGGAGGCTTAGACAGGAGAGCAAATATGACCAGCTATGTGCCATAAGAGAGGAACTCAGCCTTTCTGAGCTCCAGTTCTGTCATCTCTAAAGAAGAATAGCAAACAGGGCTACAGGGAGATTAAATTAGATAGACTGAAACATACCAAGTCTATCTTAGCAATTCAGGATGGCAGCTGTCACAAGGAACACATCTACCATTAAATATTTAATGCAAAAAAAAATTATTAGCAACCAAAAAGTGATGCCTACTTCCTTCCCAGAATTCTAAGCAATGATCAATAAGGTGCATTCATTCATTCATTCAGTTAATGTTTGCTGCACACAGGCTATGGGTCAGGCTTTGTCCCAGGCTCTGGGAACTCGTCCCAGTTTGATCTCTCATTGTAAAAAGTTATAATTTCAATGCTTCAGGCTACACACAAGATGAAACAGATGGTGGGCAAGTAATAAATTTTTGCATAAATTCATATACTTCACATGGGCTCAGCACCCAACCCTTCGTGACCGTTGCTGACCTGCCTACTCTCTGGGAGGCTTTGCTGACCCCTACCATAGCTATTGTCCTTGGTTCTCAGGACCCCTGAACTGGATCACTGTCTAAATGATTGCCACACTCTATTGCTGTTTTGATTCAACAAACTGACAAGTCCCTTCCACTGTGGATTCATATAAGAAGGGACAGAGTCTCATTAATATTTTACTGCCCCCCTACTAAAAGTATCCTCACACAGAATCAGCCTGCATGGCTCCGTCTCTGTTTCAGAACAGACAAACTTGGCATTAGTTTCTCTTCTCTATACCTTCTTGGGACTCCTGTGCCCAAGGAAGGGCATTTCAGATACACCTTTCTACAGCAAAAACCATCAATAGAAATGGTTCCCCCAAACAAGAAAAAGATCTGGAAAGCCTGGATAAGCATTGGTGTTGGAATTGCCACTACTGCTGGCCAACGACTGACCAGTTTCGCCACCTGACCATTTTTTTTTTACACTCTTATTTCTGTGGTCTTCTCTAGCAAAGAAAATGAAGCATTCTCTGCTTCTTCCAGCACATTTTCTCAATAATCTGGTCCTTGGCTTGAGCAAGCCAGTGGTCTCTAGGTTTGCTTTGCTTTTGTTTGTTTGCCTACTCTAAATGTGAAATGCAGGTAACTGAGGGAGCCTGGACTTGGCCAAATGTTGGGCAAAGACACTGCAAAGCCAGCCTGAGTCATTTTCCAGGCATAGTGAGAAAGACTGGCCACAAACCTCCTGAGTGACCCTGGCACAACTCTGACTTTGAATCACAAGTGGGAGGGTTTGGAGCTGGAGAAGATGATCACACACACACACACACACACACACACACACACACACACATCTAGGATGGCCAAGTAAAGCCTCCGAGGGGAGAAGAGAAAAAAACCTCTTTTCTTCTCAGAGCCCACAAACATGGGCCAAGTCTTCGTGAGGACCATGTCTAGCTCTCTAAACCAAAAAGAAAAAAAGGAAAATCGAACAGGCAATTCAACAGCCAGAACCAGGCAGATTCTCCTGCATGGACTCACACTTGGTCTCCTCTGTCTCTGCTCCTGCCTCAGATGGTGACAAAGCTCCAGCGATATAGGCAACACCCTCAGGCGCTGCCACTACCTCTGCAACCCCCTGCAGGGATGAGCCACTGTCATGCTGATGTGGGCATAGGCCAGCCTCTGCTCCCCCTCCTCCTTCTCCACGCTCCCGATCAAAATGGCGCATTGCTAGAAATGTTCTCTGGAAATGAGATTTGGGGCAGATAGTTGCTGGAGTCCCCATATGCTTAAGGTACATAACTGGGCCACTGAGAAAAAGGAATTTAAACATTCTAGAAAACAGCAGGAGAGCAAATTGGCCTTTCCCTCTGAGAGCTATTATTAGAGAGGCCTAGCCCAATTCAACCAGAAAGCCAATATCCAGCCCGTTCGCTCTTCCTGAAACAATGCCCCCTACGTCCACCTCCTTCCAAATAGGAAGCCCCAGGGCTCCCAGTCAGACAGGGATCTGGTCTTTCTCGAGTCCCACTGCCTTGCAGAGATCAGTGGATGCCTCTCTTCTCGCATAACAACTCCGCAGTCCAAAGTTTATTTTCACATGATGCCGGGAACTCACGCAACATGGCATTCCATTTGATTTGTACTCTGTACTCGTGGAATTTGGCAGCCGGCTAGCTCTCTTCTCTGTGTACCTGCTGAAGTCACAGCTGCTGCCTAAACTTTGTAAATAAATGCTAAACAAATGCCAAATAAAGAAACCAACTTCCCAGGAAGCGGAGAGGGCAGGAGATCACAGTGTTTGTTCTCAGAAATGTGCTGTGACCTGTTTCAGCACGCACCCTGGCAGCTCCCATGAGTCTCTGTTCTCCTGGGCCTTGGATGCTCTTTTAGTTCAGAGAGGGGAGGGGGAGGGGGGAGGAGGGAGTGAGCGGCATGCATGGCCATGTTCTTTACTACAGAACACATTTCCTGTGGAAACTGGAGCAAAGTTTCTCTCTGGACTTCGTCTGCCACTGTACACTGGAAGTCAATAAGAGGGAAGGCTTCATTTCCCATGATCCTCCTCTTGCCCAGAGGCTTATGTGAGGACCTTGTGTCTATACTCCTTTTATGGGTCCTGGTCCTTTGGCCCTCTGGGTCATATTTTTCAACAGTAAATTCTCACCAAAGGGTTGTGGAGTTCATTACTCAAGATACTCAGCCAGATTGTCCACGTTCTGCAGGGTGTAGGTAAAGGCAGGCCACGATAACCAATCACGGCTGGAGATACCTGGTATTTGTCATCATGGATAACAAAGCTACTTTTGGAGTGAGTTGTCAAACAGCCTCCTCCATCTCCAAGCCTATCTCCAAGGCAACATCTGTTTTACATGCAAGATGAGAGGTGAGAGAGAGGTGCAGCGTGATGGGAGAAGGAAGCCCGGAGCAGTCACCTCTGCTTTTCCAATTCTGGCCTCTAGTATCACAGACCTAGTCAGCACAGCAACAATACTCAGAACTTCCACCTTATGAACCCTGACAGTGCGTCAGGCTCTGTGCAAAAGCTTACGATGTGTCTTGTCTTCCCGTGGCAGACCAGAAGTGCCATTAAGGGTACCCATCTCCTCCCCATCCCAATTGTCTTTACCCACAGCAGTCCTAACTCGGTAGATGGCTAAATGTAACACATCCTAAAGGGTTTCCTGTGGTCCTTTTCCGCTATGTGTGTGTAAGTATGTTTGGTAAGTTAGGGGATGCTCCCCTGTGTGGTATGTGTGTAAGTCAAAGGTTGGTGAAGGGATATCTTCCTCAGTGGCTTCCTTTTGTTTCTTTTAGATAAGATCCAAACCTGACATTTGAATTTTTCAGCTAACCGGAATGGCCAGAAAGTCTCTGAAATTTGCCTATCTCCACCCCTCCAATTTGCCCCAGCAGTGGGATTACAGACCATACAACCATGACTGCCCATTACATGGTGCTGTGAACCCAAACTCCCCCACTGAGCCATCCCCCAGCCCTGCCTGTTGGTTTGCTGTTGGTGTTGTTTGCTTTTTTTTTCTTTGTTTGTTTGCTTGCTTTTTTTTTTTTTTGATAGCTATATCAACTGCTTCTCACAGCGCTTCTGTGGCTGTCCAAGTAACCATTGAAAGCAAAATTCCCCCAGCTACTCTGCTTCAACAATCTGTTTGCAACCCCTATGCTATTTTAAGATGTTTATTAAATCAGTAATTTTTTAAATGAGTGAAGAAATTACAACCCTATGGAGCAATTATGATGATTCCTATCTACCAATTAGGAAGACTCAGAAGGTGAGTAGCTAGCCCAAATCCACACAATCAAAAAAGGATTTAGTTCCGGTCATCCTCACACCAGGGCCAAGATCTTCAAACAGCCTCAGTAATGAAACAAGGTATTGCCCTCTACTCCTAGTTAGCGGCTCTACTTCCCTTTCTTATATGTAACAGTGTCTATATTCACAAACAAAGAAGCTTGATCTCAATAACACAGACATAACCTAATCAGTCTCTTGATAAGCTTTAAGAGAAAAGAAAGACTGCAATTTTTGGTGACCAGTGAGATTCAGGTCATAGCTTTCAGGGAAGGCTGCCCATCAGGTCTTGTCATGTGGTCACATGGTTCATTCTGTACTAAACACCACATGTGGGTCTGCACATCCCACTACGTACCAGTATCACCTGATGGCAAGTGACACCGAATCCAGTGTTCCTGGTGACACTAAACCAGCGACCTCACTTCCCTCATTCATCCATGGTTCTGGGGACCAGTGAGCTCCACAGCCACAGGGAGCATTTACTTTTTTCTGGCATTGGCTCCGTCCCCTGGCTCTAAAGTGATTGCTCCTCCAGCTGATTATTTTTCTTCCATTCCCACATGTCAGCCAACTTTTCACTTTTTAAAAAGTTTTAAAAATGTATTACTCCTGAAGTGAGGACCCGAGAACGCACAGGCGATTAGCAGAATCATTTGACTGACCTTCAGGAGACCCAACGGCAGGTGATTGATGACACAGCTACAGGTTTGAACGGAAGGTCAACTTCAATAATATGGCTCTTACTTCCTAGGGCCCTTACAAACTAACTCGATCGGTGGCCTTCACTTCTCCTTTGCAACAATTTTAAGAGAAAGACACATGACTGGCCGCAAGACACACTTCTGTGATCCTCAAAGAGAATGGTCAGGACATGGTGGTGGCATTTGGTCCAAGAAGACCAGGTTCTAATGTATAAAACAACCATTTGTGGCTGCAAAGTCCGCTGCTAGTTATGCTCCTCTATCATCACCGGGTCTGGCAGGAAGCTACCTGGATGGAGTCTCCACTCTGGCTCAGCCTGGTCCTGTGACTCATTGCTGCGTCCCTTTTCTCACATTCGACAAGAGAGCCATGCACCTTTTCCACCCACCTGCAGATATTCAACACATTCAAGTTCTTTCTAACTGTGAGCATTTGAACTTGAATGACACTGTAAAATAAGAAACGATCTTATCATTTCAATATTTTTCTAGTAATTTCTAAGGGACATCATAGATCATCCTTTTAATTTCATTGACACCTGAAGACGCACTTTGTGTTTTCTCCATAAATAATAACAAACAAATAAATCACCGTGATTCGCCTTCCAAGTGCACTGTGCTATTTGTCCTGCATCATCTCAATGTTATGATGCTATGAAGAAACACTATGAAGCTGTGGCAGGGAAACAGTTAAGAGCAAGGACAGCTGCATGTTCTACATACTAGCATCCTGCTGGCTAGCACTGTGACCTTGGGCGAGTCACTCAACCTTCCCGGGCCTCAGCTCTATACATTCAGAATGAGGACACTGGTACAGGGCCCTCAGGATTGCTGCAAAAACTAAAGAAGCCAGTGCAGATGACGTGTGAGAACCGGTCTGGGGACATTATAGGAGCTCAGAGAAGCACTGTTGACTATTAATTTTATTAATCCAATTTTATGGATGAGGAAACCAATGCTTTAAGAGGTTAATTAAATGATGTGCTCAAGGTCATGGCTGTTGAACAAAAGCAGAGGGAAACACAGAGACCTGAACCCGGCAGTCAGATGCCAGCGTGTGTACTCTTAACCAATTCCATCCTTTCTGTATTCAGTTTTCAGCTGTGAGTTCCTTCCCCAGCCTGAGGCGTCCATGGAAAATGGGCATGTTAGAGGGCAAAGGTCCTCCCAGGGCAACTCAACCTGGTACCCAGTGTTTGGAGACTGCAGATGAAGATCCGGTTCTCCAAAAGGCTTTAAAGTTGGGGACAGCTCTGCTCTCTCTCCTCTGAACTTTCTTAAAGAATGGAAAAACCCTCCTGATCTGGCCTGAGGTAAGAGACAAGACACAGCAGAAGAGCTCTCATCCCCAACAAAGCAAGATTTACGTCATCCACCGAGGCAGAGAGAAGTCAGGCTGTGCAAAGTCCTTCCCTCTGACAGGAGTTCTGGCTGCAACGTCAGTCTTGGGCATAGAGGGGAAGAACTTTTGCCTACCTAGACTGATTTAAAAGGCCACAGAAGAACCAGGTGCAGTGGCACCTATACCTAATTCCAACTACACGGGAGGCTGAGGCCGGAGAATTACTTCAACTTTTAAATTCAAGACCAGCTTATACAATATGGCAAGACCTTATCTCTAATGATGATTGTAAGGATGGCTGATGATGATGGTAGTGGTGGTATAGAAGGAAATGGTGCCCACTAGCCAGGTGTGTGTGTGTGTGTGTGTGTGTGTGTGTGTGTGTGTTGATTTTGTTTTGTTCTGTTTTTGCCACTGATGTCTTGCAGATCACGGTTCATGCTTTTGCCTTTAGCCTGGTCCAGCCATCTTCTTTCAAAATGCAAATGGGCCTAAGATAGGGAAAAAAATTAACCCCCTTCCCCTATCAGAATCTCTGTCTTTTCCTGTATGCCTTGAATCCCTTTTTCATATGGTAAGGCACCTTGGACACACCCGGGAATGAATAAGACACAGGAGGGGAAAGGGACTCAATCACTACATCTGCAATAGAGCCTAATATAATGCCTTCTATGGTTCAGGGGATGTTATGGAAGAGGTGGCAAAGAGATTTTAGGAAATCTGAACATCAGGACAAAAACGCCTGATGCAAAATGTGTCTTCTCCACATGACAAGGAAGCCACATCCATGAAATCCCAACAATGCAAATGCCTAAACAAGGACTGTATAAGGACAACCCCAGTAAGCATGACAACAAGGGGAGGGATGGCTTCACAAGGCCCCACCCCTATCTGAAAAACTGCTAGCAATTAGCGGCTTTTGAGAATCAGATTTCTCTAGGATTGAGACCCGTGATGGGTTATCCAATCCCAAGTAATCAGCCCCAAACATGTGTTCATGTGAGTAACAACAAATGGACTCAGGAAGTTTATATATTCATATTTATATTTATATATAAAGCCAAGGGAGGACATGGGAGGGATTATAGGGGTAGAGGGAAAATAAAGATGATGTAAATATAAGATTTGTGCATGAAATCCTCAAAAAAGGTAGAGGAAATAACACTATATTTATGTTGTAAACAAAACTGACCACATTCAATGACAGAGGAAGAGCTGCAGACAGACTGACAACCAACGGCACCAGAGATTGCTGTCTGCATTTTCAGTGGAAAGTACTGCTTTGCAATCCAGTGTAGGTTGTCATAAAATGTATTTAATGTTTTTAAACTAAAGGAGTTGATGTGGGAGTGTCATATATCAATCTGTTGATTTCACTGGTTAAGCAATAAAGAAACTGCTTGGCCCTCATAGGTTAAAACATAGGTGGGAGGAGAACAGAATGCTGGAAGGAAGAGGAAGTGAGCTCAGACTCAACAGCTCTGTTCTCTGGAGCAGAGATGCCATGCTACCCTCTCCCGGGCAGACGCATGCGATGAAGCTCCGACCCAGGATGGACATAGGCTAGAATCTTTCCCGGTAAGACTGATGCTACAAACATTATTAGAAATGGGCTAGTCCAGGTGCGAGAGTTAGCCGAGAAGAGGCTAGATATAATGGGCCAAGCAGTGTTTAAATGAATACAGTTTGTGTGTTGTTATTTCGGGCATAAGCTAGCAAGCGGCTGGGGTGCTGGGGACGCAGCCCGCCGCTCACATTACAACAAGGAGTGAAGGAAGATCTATAGGATTACACCAGCACCAGGAGCCCAGAGACCTCACCCGAACTTGGAATCAAGATATATGGCTATTTCCACTAAGAAATGGATATCTCAAGTTATAGGTTTATGGTCATGGAGGACAAAGCATAAAATTTTCTTCTCAGCCTTTCTATTTTTTTTTTATCAGTGATAGAAAAGGACTTATCATGATAAAGCCTAGAAATGCTTTCTAAAATATTTACTTTCTCAGCCTGATCTCACAACCGAGCCATTGGTACATGTCTTAATCAGCACCACAAGGACCCCTGAGTGAACGTCCCATAGGTGCATTCAGAGAAAAGTTTACATCCCTAATTTTAAAAACCTAGCCAAAAAGAGCCTTCCCTCTGCCTGTAGAACTGAGGCCTATAGGTACCTATGAGCATGAGGAACAAGTTGAATTTGCAGAAGGTGGGGTGCAGGCAAAGCAAGCGCTAAGACGGGATGAGATCATGAAACATCTGTCCCCAAGTTCCTTGTATGCAAGTTGTCTGTCGCTGCATAACAAGACACCCCCAGATTTAGCATCTTAGTAACAAACAGCCCACAGTGTTGGTATGTCATAGTGGCAGAGGCAAGACCACAGGCTCAGGGTCAAGGCCACCATTAAGATGCTGGACTAGGTTATAATCAGTCTAAGGCTCATTTATTGGGCTGTTGGCAAAATTCAGAAAGTCCATTTCCAAATTCCCTTACACAGGCCACTTTCCAGACAGCCAACAGCAGTATAGTCAAAGGAGAATGAACAAGAATACTGAGATGGAAGACTCACTCCTTATAACCTCGTCTCAGAAATGGCACCCTGTTATTACCTGTCATAGTCTATTATTTGAAGAAAAGGCTTCTACCTGTCTGGAGTTGCCCAATTCTTTGTCTGTTGTGTGCATTGCTGGGATATATAACAGCACCCGTTCTCTACCTACTAGATGCCAATATGACCACAAGCAGAAGTCCCAAGACATTGTTAAATATTCCAAGGGGATAAATCTCCTTAGCTTAGCCCTGGCGGCTTCTTACAGGTACCAGCTCAAGCCTATATCCAGGTGCATGAAACCAAGAAGTAGGGATCGGAGGGAACCATCCTGATGGCCACACACTTCCTGCTTCATGAGACAACCAACTCCACTGATGTTGAAGGTGCTTAACACTGTCCCTTTGGTTATCAAAAGTAAAGATCACTGATACAAAGTGACTAGCCAATTATTTTAGCTATTAAAGCATCAGGTAAACACCATAGTTAGCAAAGGAATGACAGAATTAACCCTGGTGTGGAGCTAATACCTCTAGGTTCTGACCAGTGAGCTTCTTGGTTATCTGTTCATTCACACACGCACACACACATACACATACACGTATGCACACACGCTCATGCCTAAAGGAAACATATTATCTGCTTCCATCCTGTGCATTTTCATTGGATGGACACAGCCATCAGAATACAAAGGGTAGCAATTTTAAAAAGAATACGACCACTTCCAGAAATGATTGGCCTTATTACATCATCAGGAACTCTAAGCATTTAGGAATACCCAGGTGTGCAACAAAAGGTTAGGTATTCAGACGAAATAGGGGAGAATATGCCATCATACAGAAGCCACTTTGGAGCAAAAGAGAAAAACAGCCCACTGACTGCAGCATCCACCCTCCCATTTCTGTCCAGTGGCACACTATTCCCACTTTGCCTAGGCTTCTTCCAAGTAAAGCATGAGGAACCCAGTGACTAGGATT